>NW_007726340.1:379792-448316 GCF_000696425.1 Galeopterus variegatus | reverse complement strand
ATCAGGTGCCCCCTGCCAAAAAAAAAAAAAAAAAAAAAAAACGGGTATGCTGTATGCTATGTGAGTATCTCAGTAAAGCTGTTACCACAAAAGGTGGGGGGAGAGGTCTGCCTGGCTTGGAGCAGCAGTTGTCAAATTCAGTGCCTAGCACAAGCTCTACAGAAGATTCTGATGTCCAGTCAAGTTGTGGGAGCCCAGCTGAGGGTTGGGGGCAGAGGCAGGAGGTGGAGCTCTGGGGAGCCCTCAGGGAGTGGCTCAGACCTACTTGCTCGAGGCCTTGGGTACTCCAGGCACACAACATGATTTGTGCACAGGGGTTGTCCTGTCAAGCCTAGGGGTTGTCCTGGCAAGGCTAGGGGCTGCTCAGGCAGCCTGCACAGTGGGGGACTGGAGTGAGGTGCCCCATGTAGCCCCTGCTTAAAGAAGGTGGTCAGACCTGTCGGGCCCTTTAGACAGTCACAGCCAACTTGACATCACACGGGAATGTTTTGTTCAATTATTTATTTACTGTGGAGTTTTTTACATGCAAGAACCCAAACTAGAGAGATGGTACTGGAAGGAAAGTCAGTGGGGTGGTTGGGTGCTCTGGTGTCACTCTGAGTCGTGAATGCTTTGACCTGCCCTCCAGAACCAGCTCTGTCCACAGAAACACGTGACAGTGACAACACCAGACTTCTGGGACAAGTGGACAACGAACTGAACACATTCTTCTTTTCAATAGCGCCCCCAGAATCCTGAGAACCCTCACAAATTAAGTGCAAACTTCAGAAAATAAATATCCATTCCCCCTTCTCCAGGAGAGCCTGGAGGTTTTGTACACAAGAGAAGCAGTTAAGACTCAGGGGTTGACAGCTGCTCCTGGGAGCTGGGGACTACAGGAAAAGCCTGGCTTGGCCCCCCATGGATATGAAGGGCGGGAGATGGGCACTGGGAGCAGCAGGGGCCATAGGTGGATACACACTTCTCCATGGGTGGGGAAGCCTGGCTGTAGCCTACATGAGTGAGCAGGCCCGGCCTGGCAGTGCAAAGCTGAGGCCAGGCTGAGGGCAAGTATTCCTCACGTTGCTCTCCCCAGGCTGCCTGGGGGCTGGCCTGGCCCCAGGAAGGCCCATGGTCCACTCCAAGCCATCCAGAAGGCTGGCCCGACTGAGTCGGAAGTGTGCTCAGGGATCCAGGGGAGTCAGGAAGGAACAGGAGGGGCAAGAACACGGAACCGAGCACGGCCGCCCTGTGCGTGCCTGTGGCCACTGGGTCATGCAAAACCCTTGCCACCACTCTCCCAGCTGGGGGCCTCAAGGCAGAGGAATACTGCTGCAGCAAAGGGTTCTTTCCTCCTGAGGCATGGTGACAGCACAGGCCCTGAGACCACTGGGTGGGGAAGGGAAGGGCAGTGAACCAAGGCACAGTCACTCCACTGAGGGGGTTGACAGACAGGTCAGACAGAGGTCACCTTTCTGTCTGGCCCAGGACAGCAACAAGCCCTTTTGGTTCCAAAATCCCTTGTCCCATGCACACTGATAAGTAAGTTGGTCATTCTCTTAGCCTGGCCACAGCTGGCCTGCTTGGTGCCTGGGGACGCCTGGGCAGGACCACTCTGTGGCAGGCTGGCCAAGGCCCACCATGCCCTGGCTGTATGTAGTGCCATTACCTGCTGCCCACTGGCCAAAAAAGCAGGCAGGAGGAAATGGTTAGTTTTCACATAGTAGCACACAATGAACACAGAAAAGGTTAAACACATCCCCAAGAAAATATTTTGACAAAATAAATATTTTAACCTATAATCAGGTATAATTAGTGCTTATAAGGAATCCCAGCAATAACTTAGTATAATTAAGTACATACTGTATCTGTGATTTCTAACACTTGTGGAGAGGCTGGTGGCTTGCGAGAGTCCAGCTTTCCTGACAGGGCTCTGCTCCCTTCCCTAATCAGGATGCCTGAGGACTGTGCTCCCCAGATGGTGACAGCCGGGGGGACGGGGGTAGCGGGGAGGTAGAGCTTCAGGACAGGATGTCCCTGCACGGGCTGAGTGGCACCCCCAGGGCGCCTGACCTGTACTTGCTTCCTGTGCAAGCCTCAAGCTTGTGTCAGCTCAGCCTACAGGTAGGGGCAGGTGGCCTCTGGATAGGATGTGTAAGCAGGAGGTGCTTGAAAGTCACACCAGAGGGGCCGCTCCCGGTCAGGAAGGCAGGTGACGCCTGTCTGCATGGCCAATGGCCTTTTGCCAGTCCACAGTAGTCCACCACCACCTGCTGCCCATGGGACAGCCAGGCCTCTCCAAGCCCCCTGCCTGGCCGACAAGCTGGGGTTGAGTGGGGAAAGTTCTGGACATGGGTACTAAAAATAGATTTGCTGGGGGCTCCAACCTTAACTTCATGCACTGCAGGAGCCCCCTCTTTGTCTCAGAGCCCTCAGGCTCCTGGCCTTGAGGATGTTCCCTTGCCTCTGTTCCCTCAGAGGACGCCCAGCTCTGACCCTCACAGATACAGCCCCTCCAGACCATGCCAAAGGGCTAGGGTCTCTGGCTACACCTTGGCCATCCCAGCCACCTTCTCTGCAGCTCGAGTCAAGCCACAGGCTTCAGAAATCTTGCCATCTGAGCTGGCCTCAGGGGGCTCTGCCCTTGAGAAGCACTGAGTGGGGAGGTGCAGGCTGACCAAGGGTCAGGGAGCAGAAGTGGAGGCGTGGCATGTGCTGTCAGAGAGGGCAGGGCTGGAATCAAGCTAGCCAAGCTCCAAGGAGGAACCTGAATGTCCTCTGAGGAACCTGAGTGTGACATCCCCAGCTGGTCCTGCCAGATGGGCCCCAGGTAGACCAAGCTGGAGGGGTGCTAGACTGAGTATGGGGCTCTGGGCCAGGCAGTGCCCCACTCCCCACTGGAATTGCTCCTGTTGCAGCTCAGCATGGCTCCACCTGTAGTCCCAGTCACAAATGTTTCCCAGTGCCTTCTTGCGAGAAGCCAAGCCTCTTCTACCTGCTCAGGCTGGCACTCCTACCAGGTGGAAAGGGCTGACCTCACCATGGGTCGGGAACATGTGGTGGCCTGGGCAGTGCAAGCTGGAGGAGACAGGAGCAGACTCAGACCCAGCGAGTGGGCTCCCAAGACTCACAGGTGGTGTGACACAGCTGCAGTAGCAGCAGCATTTTCCTTCTGGGCAACAGCAGAATGGGACAGTTGCTGGCTGAACCAGGACTTGGGTAGAGCCATAAGTCCCTTGCCCACAGCCAGGAGACACATCAGTGAGGACATGTGACAGGAGCAGGTGTCACCAACCACCACCTGGGCCCCAGGCTCTTCAGCCTTCAAGGTCGGCTTGTGGAGAGGGTGCAAATTGGTGGCCAGGGGACATCTGAAGAGGGAAGAGGTCAGGCGGTCTGGACAGTCTGTGTGAGGAGGCTGAGGCCCATGCCAGGGAGCAGCGCAGGAGCCTTAGTGTTGCTCTGGCAACTTAGTCATCTGGAACCTCCAAGCATGGCGCAAAGCTGTCTGCTGCTGGGCCCTGGAGGTAGAGTTGCAGAGGCTACCACAGGCCAGGCCAAGCCCCAAGTGTGGCATGCTCACAAACCCGCAGTGCCTTTCCAAGCAAGCCCCCTCCACAAGCCAGGGCCAAATGTACGTGGTGTGAACGTGCAGTGTGGTTTACGGTAGTGTTATCCCACCAGAGTGCTACGTGCCCGCTGTCCCCAGGTTGCATGCTGCCCTCCCAACTGCCCATGGCTCTCTCCCCACACCAGAAGCGGGCAGGTCCACCTGGGGCCCCTTGGTCCCAGGCTCAGCACTGGGTCAGCTCAGGCACAGGGCCTGGGCTGGCAACTGAGTGAAAGAGAGAAGGTCAAAAAGGTGAGAGGCCCACACATGGGCACCCCACTGAGCCTTCCAAAGTGCCGACATGCCAAGTGCCACAAGATGACACAAGGAGACCAAGCCTGTGGGAGCAACCAAGCCCTGCTCTTCCAGATGCGGCAGCACAAGGCCCTTTCTGGAAGAGAGGGGCACAGGAGGGCAGGCACGCCCAAGCAGCTCTGCTGAGCCAGGAAGAGGCAACGCACATGTGGAGGGGCCGGGCCTGCCCCCCTTCTCCATGGGCGGGTGACTGCAGGGAAGGCAGTTGAGGGGGACTGCTCAGCAAACAGTGCCAAGGAGGCTGTCCTGCCTGGGGCTGCCCACTCTGCTGCTCTTCCTGGGAGGAAACACAGGCACAGGGAGCCTGTGGGGGAGGGGAGGAAGGGCCTCTGGCTGCAGCCACGCTGTCCCATCACCCAGAGAAAAGAAGGTGGCTAAAGCTGGTCCTGACTAGTGGGAGGCCTGGGAGCAAACACAGTGGCATTTCCACGGAGACACAGGTGTGCAGGCCACATGGGGCTTGGGGATAGGAGGAGTGGCCAGTGCCTGGTGTCCACCGGGGGAGTGAGTGGTGACTGCCATCTGGGAAGGCAAACCACAGACACCTCACAAGGCGAAGAGGGCATCCTCCGACCGTTCTGGCTTCTTCCGGCCAGAGGGGTTTGAGGCTGGGGAGGGGGCTTCAACCGGGGGTGAGGGCAGGTCAGGAACCATTTCAGCAGCTTTGGCTCTTTCTTCAAGGAATTTGTCAAACTCTGCAACACAAACCAAGGCAAGGGCCAGGGTTGGTGGGGGGCATGGCCCACCTGCTCCCCAAAGGGCACTTCACTTGTCCTCACAGGGGTCACCCCAGCACGAGCCCCCACCACTCCCAGCTCAGGACTGCACCACATTGCCCTGGCCACCCGCCAGAGGGAAGCAGGGGTGGCAGTGCCAGCAGTTAGACCCAGAGCCAGGGGTGCTTCTGGACCCTCGCTGCCTGGGGACTAGCCTCAGGGAAGTCACCCCCCTACTGGCCAGCCTCAGTTTCTTCCTCTGCCACCTCCAGAGCAAGCAGAAAGCCCAACTAGGAGGGGGTGGGTGGGGAGGGCCCATAAGCTACTCTGTGGGAAGGGGGGCCCTACTTCCCAGTGAGTGGAGAAAAGGTTTGGCTATGCCCAGCCTGAAGGCCCTGCAGGGGAAGGCTCTGGAAAATCCAGAGCACAGAGCACCTTGCCCCACTGCTGACCCGCAGCTTTGTCCATTTTCCATATCAGCACTGGGGACAGAGCAGGGAGAACCAGAGGGGCCAGCTCCTAATTAGACTTGGCAGGCACATCCCACCTACCACACTCTTGACCACCAAGAACTGCTAAGGAAGGAAGTGGGAGGGGAGGGGGAGCACTCTACTTCCACATGGCCAGCCAGAACTAGAAAGCCGAGTTCTCTGAAGGTTCTCTACCTGCAGATCGGTCTGACCATGGGGTCTGGCAGGCTAGGAGGAGGGGGCAAGGTGGAGCAAGATGAGGTGGGGGAGACAGGATGGGAGAGGCGGGGTGTGTGAAAGGGTAAGGGGGTGGTGGGGTGAGGGGGGCCCTAGGGGAGAACAAAGCCCCCACTGTTCCCACGAACCCATCAACTGAGGCCCAGGCGTGGCGCCCTGCCCTCTCCAGCTCAGCAGCCTGAGGGTGCGCCCGCACACACCTGTGAACTGCATAGTATGTGTCTGAGCTGGACTGATCATCTGGGGGAACCTGGGAGGGCAATCTGCACCCACTATTCACTAGCTCCATGACCTTCTGAAAGCCACATGTTCTTCCCAATCTCCATTTCCAAACAAGAGAAATGGGAGAAATGACACTTCCACATCAGCACAAGGCCTGGAAGGAACTGAGCCACCCGTGAAGTCCATGGCTCAGGGCCTGGTCCCAGCAGATGCTTTGGCAGCGGTGGCTCCATGGTAATCGGGGACCAGCCCCAATGCAGCCCCCAGAGCCAAGGGCAGGAGCAGCAAAGGGGGACTGTAAGGCCACCGGCCAGGCCATACCTTCACTCGTGACGCCCTCCTCCAAGTCATCACCCTTCTGTGGGAGGAGCAGAGAGAGCAGGATTAGGGCCCGGTCCCGGCCCCACCCACCCAGCCACCTCTGCCCACCAATAGCCACCCCAGGGAGGCACTACCCATGACAGCCCGAGCACCACTTCCTACTTTTCCCCATTTCCAGATTTCCGTAATATCAAAGTATTGCTGTTACTAGAGAAACAGAAATTTCATTTTTAAAAAACAAAAGCAAATGTAAAAAACTAAATAGGTTGTAGATTTTGATCCTCCCGAACGGCTAGAAAGAAAAATGGAAAAATGGTACAGCCTGGTTTTCTGGCCTGGGCTGCAAAGGGCAGGACCCCACTCATTGACACTCTTGAGGCTTTGGGGAAAGGCAAGAAGTCTGAGCTTGAGGCACCCCCAGGGTCCCCATGTGCACTGCTCTATGCAATGTCCACTTGCTGCCAGCTGCAGGGGCTCTGGGAGGACACTCTCCACACCAACGGCTGGGAACTGCACAAATCCTGGACAGACCACAGCCAGGTAGCTCACGGCACAGGGCCTCCCCCTTTGGCATAGAGGCTCTGTCCCTCTGGAAGCTATGTCCCACAGCCTCCTGGGATCTGCCCCAGCTTCTTCCTGTGGCCCAGATTCTGTCATTGCTGCCAGCTTCTGAAGAAGCCACAAGGTTCTGTGCACTCTTAAAAAAATTAAAATGGATCACACTTGATTTTATTTGGAGAATGCAGTGGTCTCTTGAGCACACGTGAAGACGGCCAGCTGGGGAAGTAACAAAGCCCTGGGCTGGACAAGGAGGCCTGGGCTCCTTCCTGGCTCCACAGCTGACCTGCTGTACAGACTTGCTGGAAAGGTACTGGGGTGTCCCTTGTAAGGTGAGGATTTGGCCCTTCTTGCTTCGTTTCTGTGAGAGAAACTATTTCTTTTCAAGGCATCCCTTTGTGAAAGATATCTTGGGGTGTGTTCTTCCTCCCCTGACACCTGGGTGGCTGCCTCACCTGGCAATGAGCGTCTTTGGAAAGCCTAGCCTTCCGAGGAGGTGGCCCAGAGCAGTGAGAGGGCTGAATTGAGGTGTGCTGTCCCAGTGTGGGAGGTGCCTAAGTCACCAGCCCACTGACAGCCAGGCTGACCCTATGTTTAAACAACTCAAGAGGCTATTCTGCTTGAGGGACAGGGCCTCCGGAAGAGGAGGCAGCTAGGAGCAAGAGATGAGTTGTCTCCAGTCTGGGGGAGAATCCAAATAGCCCACAACCTTGGGGCAGCCACTTCCCCTCCCAGAGTGCACTTCTTCATCAGCCACCTGCCAACCCCCACCCTGCCCCACCTGCCTCCAGGGCTGCTGAGAATGAAAGTGCCTTGTAAGGAACAAAGGAAGGGACCCGCATCCTGACCAGAGACTGCAGTTCTCCTTTCTTGGGACCTGTTGCCGTTTTCAGATTCATAATACCCTGATCTCTTAGGATGGAGACAATGGTGTTTGGGGAGGGATTCTTTTAAATAAAAAATATCAGAAGATATCAGGAAAGGGAATGACAGCGAATTAAAAACAAAACCAAACACCCAACTCATCTGTGAGTATATTTCACAATTTACAGAAACAAAAACACAAAAACAAAAACTCCATTTCCCACCACCCCCCAAAAAAGCCAAGCACACACATACATTGGAAATTGAAAAGAAACTGGGGAGAAGGCAAGTGTGTGTTTTGGAGACAGCTAGAGCTAGGTTCAAATAGCAGCTCTGCTCGCACTGGCATGGACGTCACCGCGGGGCTGTGAGGGGGAGAGAGGCTGTGCCCAGAGCCGGCCCCCATCACAGCTGGCCTCCACATGTAGCCATGGGCTGAGCTGGAGAGGAGGGTGAGCTGTGATGAGCTGCTGGCTGCAGAAGCTGTGCCTGCCCCAAACTCCCTCCTCCAATGGGGGCGTGACCGCTGCCAAAGTCCCTGGAGGCCTGTCCTCAGAAGAGCCTCTGCCTCTCCACACCCCACACACAAAATATAAAAGTCAAGTCTCACCAGGTCCGTCCTGAGCCACACCTCAATGTCGTCCATGACAGAGGGCTGCGCAACGGGGATCTATGGAGCGGCAAGCAGCGGGCCAGGCAGCCCCACACAGCCAGCAAGAGAAGACAGAACACCGGAACAAAGGAAATCGTCAAAAGCAACCCAAACAAAACCAAAATGTACACAGAGCAAAAACACAATGGGCAGGGCACACATGGGCAACACAGGGCAGCCACATATGAATGGCAGGTGAGAAAAGCAATGGGGTGCAAATTATAAGCAGCAGGCTGCCCGTGGGGCCACAGAGGGAGGAGCAGTACGTGTTCTTGAGATGGATAACTTTTTGACTACATGTGCCTGCCCTCTCATGGGGTCCCTCAGCCCAGGGCCGTGAAGCACCTTCTAGTCTCAGGGATGTACTGGTCCTGCCAGCTGACTTGAATTCGTCAGCTGTGACAGATGGAGGAGAACTGACTGCCTGCAGTCAAGCCCAGCACAATGTGTGACTTGGGGGAACAAGAGTGGGCCCCTAATGTCCACGGGAGGCCAAGGGGCAGCCTGCCCAGAGCAGGTGCAGTGCTCAGGATGGCAGCATAGTGCCAGCCCTGGGAGACATCGGGGGCTCTGTCTGCTCAGCTGAAAGTATTTCAAAATGTCCTAGGGCATGTCTGAGTGGAGGAGAGGGACACCCAGGGAGACACGTGCTCCATGGGCCTGGTGTGGCCTGGTGGACAGAAGGCAGCCACATTTTGCCACCAGCAGAAATAGCAAAAACGAGGGCTTTGATGACAAAATGGACTGCAGGCTTTAGTCTTCTTTGTGTCTCTTTAGGGGAAAAGAATCACGAAGCAACCCTGAATGCAACAGCTTCCTTTAGTCTCATCTTTTCTTCCTGGCTTTCATGGCTATCTGTGTCTCAGGAGTCAAAGAGAAGTTGCTCCACTGAGAACTAGGGAGAAGCAGCCAGGGTGCAAGGAAGGTGACTGGGCTCCCGAGCAACGGAAGACATGCCTCAGGGATGCCTGCGCAGTCGCCATGCCTGGGCCACCAATGCCAAGCACCTCGGGGGCAGAGATTCTGAAAAAGGCACATGGCTAAAAACATTTCAGTTGCTGTGTAATATGACGTGATAAGAAGTAAAGGTAACTTTTAATGAAATGTTGGCTCCCAGCCTAAAGAAATGAGGTGATGGCCCTTACCAAGGTGACCTGCCTCCTCGCCTACTCTGCATCTGGGAGGCACCTTCCAAGGGTTCACTTGCAAGCCCACCATTTCTAGAAAAAATGCCAGCCTGTGTCTATAGCTGGCTTCTACCCCAATGTCATGATCTAGAGTAAGAATAAAATTAAAATAGGCAGTAAAAGGATTGCCTCAATGTTTACCAAATCTAAAAAAAAAATGACCTTAACAAAGGAAAAGGGCCAGCCCGTGGCTCACTTGGGAGAGTGTGGTGCTGACAACACCAAGTCAAGGGTTAAGATCCCCTTACCGGTCATCTTTAAAAAAAAAAAACAAAGGAAATTGACATCTGCCGCCAGTGGGGTTGGAGGTGGGGCACCACGTGGAGCCTGAGAACATTGAGCAGGTGTCTGTGGTCCACCGCAGTGCCTCTCTCCCTCCCTCAGCAAGCTCAGCCACCCCCTCGCTCTGAGGAGCATGCTCTGCGCCCTAACTTCAGACTTAACATGGGCGGCCTGCACGAGCATTTTCAGAAAGGCTCAAGCCAACCACTGATCAGATTAGGAGGAGTCTGCCTATGTTGCTATTTTATTTCTTTGACTTAAGAACGCTGAATTGGGGTCGGCCCGGTGGCGCACTGCTACAGTGCGCCGCTTGGGAAGCCCGGCGGCGCTCCCGTCCGAGGGTTCGGATCCCACATATAGACCGGTTCCCGCTCACTGGCTGAGCGAGGCGCAGGGGCAGCACCGAGGGTTGCGATCCCGTTGCCGGTCCCTGGTCCGGTACGGGGGCAACACTGAGGGTTGTGATCCGTTGCCGGACACGGAAAAAGACAAAAAACAAAAACGAACAAACAAAAAAAAAAAAAACGCTGAATTGAAAAAACATCAGGGAGTTCTTACCCTGACATGGATCCTAGGGACAAAGAGCACATGATTACTCATGGGGGGAGGGACATGAATGCCCAATGGATGTGCCAACATGCCTAAGGCTGGCACCAACTTTCCCCATCAGAAAGCAGCAGGGCACACAGGGGCAACCTGTTATTCTGCACTTGTCGGCAGGCCTTCTGCCTTGACATGTTCCTGTAACAGGAGATGCCAGTTTGCATGATCTTGTGCCTGTAAGTCAGAATGCCTGGCCTCTGAGAGAATGCGTGTCACACCAAATCCCCAGAGCTGAAGCTTAGAAAGTCAGCCACATCTCCAAAGAGAAAATAAACCCTACAACAGCTGTTGCCATGTACACTGGTCCATTCTGCATACCTATCTAGCTTTAGTCTGCCCAGGAGGAACTGAAATTAGATGCACTGAGTTTTTCAATGTGTTCCAAAAGCTTGAAAAAAAGCCATTAAGGAGTCATGGGGCCTTAAGTCTTCAGATTTTCTTATAATTTTTTTGTTACTGTTAATAAAATAAATCCTTTGAGGCCTGGGATCATGTTCCAATTTTCTTCTTTGAGGATTAATCTGGAGAGACAGCATGCTCAGAAAATAAACATTGACATTTGAGAAAAATGTCGAAAAAAATTCCCCAAAAGCTGGATCATGGGAACACTGCACTTCCCTCCCCTAGAGTTTTCCAAACAAGCGGTATGCTTATGGGATGGCATGCTGCAGACCCCACCCTAGCAGCCAGGCTGAGGAGGGAGCGCTGGCGAGGAGTTGTGCCGGGCTCGCCGGCAGCGTGACCTGGGGCAGGCCGTTTCTCTTTGGACTCCAGTTTCTTCATTGGCTAGCTCCCGAGCCTCTTCTGTCTTAAGAAGCCTCGGCGATTTAGGTGGAGAGGCAGGAGCAGGGGACAGGGGCTTGGGCAACAATTGGCCTCGGTTTCCTCATCTGTGAAATAAGGTGATCACTAGGTTGTATTTAGCTCTCAACACTCATGACTCAGAATCCGTTAACTTCCAGGTTGGTGCTTCTGTTTTCTAATTCAGAAGCCCAGGGATGTCAGAAATTATTAGAATTGACTCCTTACAGTATGGAAGGCACTTGGCCTCAGGGCCTGAACCACTGTGGACCAGGGTGTTAGTTAACAGTTAAGCTTCTATAAGATAAGGCAGGGGTCAACTTTCTTGTGTGCATACACAAAACCTCAGCTATTTCAACCTCCTGCCCTGGTAAATAAATGCCTGGAGTATTACAATAGGGTAAAGTTCCTCCTAGTAGTGAAAGTGCTCTCAGACACAGACTGAAGGGCCCTGGCTAGAGAAGGGGGCACTGAACTGAGGCTTTGGGACGCCGTCTCTGCCCTGTGGCTGTGGGCAAGGAACCAGGCCCCTGAGAGGCCTCAGCATCCTCATCTGTCAAGCACAGAGCTGGCCCAGCAGATCCCTCAGAAGAGTGAGGCTCTGCCGTGTCATGGTTTTCACACTTCCTGGGCAAAAATCCAAGTTAAAGGCTGGTCCAAGGGGTCTGAAGAGGAATGTGAGTTGGAGGAAGGAGACAGAAAAGAAGGTGTGAAGAGAGAAAAAGAAAGGGAGCTAGCATGGAACACCCTCCAGTAGAGATCAACACCTAGAGCTCACTCCCCCTGAAGACAGGCAGGCAGGCTGGCTCAGCTGAGACAAGGATAAGACCAGCCCCGCCCATCTTGGATGTTGGCAGCGGTGGATTTTGATCTGAGGGGTGGGTGAGCTGCCCTGCTGTCAGCTGACTCTCACTTGGAACTGCAAGCAGGCCAGCTCTGCCTTACGGGTCAGTAGGGTTGCCTGCCCATGGGGAGAGCTGCTCCCACTGGCTCAGCCATAGCCAGCACTCTTTGTGACCCTGGGCTTGCTGTGTCTGGGGGTACTCCCAGGGTTACTGATCATCCGTCCTGAGCAGGAGGGGCCTTGGGGGCCTCCAGGTCTGAGTAGGGCATCCCACCTCCAACCTCAGGCCTGGGCTTTGGCAGAAGCACTCTTTTTACTAACCTACTTCTGTTCTTGTTTTGACATACATTTGTTCACATCAGGATGTCTTCCTGGCTGCATCCTGCACATGGGAGACAGCCCTGGCTGACCACCAGCCAGGAGAGGCCAGAGAGGGAGAGCACAGCCTAGCAGTCTTCCTGAGAGTCTGGCTCCCTGGCGCTGACTCAGGACAGATCGTATTCCTCTTCAGCTGGCTGTGAACCTGGTGCTGTTAACTTTTGTGTTGGGATTTCCAAACACTTGAAGTCCCAGGAGAGTTAAGGTCCCCGTCAGATGCTCCTCTGCAGCTTCCCACAGCTCCAAGCCCACAAGGAAACCTACCTGTCTGGTTTTAATGCAAGAGGAGTAATTGCTATAGCTCAGGTATGCTATTTCCAGAGAAGGTGTAAAACTCCCCCTAGCCAACGGGAGGAATAATCTAAAAGCTTTTGGTCTCACTCAATAGTACAAAAAGTTTCCAAATAAAGAATTTGTACTCAGGAGGTTTGGAAAGACTCAGGGTTTCTACACTATGGGAAATAAGGCAAAGCAATTAATATACGTTGTTTTAATGACAAAAAAAAAAAAAAAAACTGCAGTCAGGCAAGCAGACACTGGGTTAGAGGTTAGTTGGGTTTGTTTCTGGGAAGTTGGAGACTGGAGCTCTACGTGGGGACAGGGCAGTGGGGAGGCAGCCTGTGTGGGCAAAGCCAGGCGCCGCCACCAGCTGCCAAGGCCACACTCAGGGTACTTTGTGTGGGCAGTATCCTTTTTTGCAGGATTAATAAGCACAGGACACACAGGCTGGATCTTCCCAATTTGGACAACGGAATGGACAAGGTCTCCAAGATCTCTGCTCTAAGGTCACCCACAGATGTGGGCAAGGGTTCAGCCTGTCTCTGAAGAAGCAAATGAGGGACCAGGGCCAGCCCATCTCTCTAAGAATGGCCTTGGGGTCTGGTGCAAGAACTGCCTTCTCATCCAGAGCAGGAGTGTGCTGTTGCTATGACACGTAGAGGGAGACCTGCCTGGCCTGAGCCTGGCTGTGCAGAGAGCACCAGCGCAAGCTGGGTGGCAGGCATACAGTCTCACCTCCATGGTTCTAGGTGGTCCCTCTGGCCCAAGTCCTTGCTTGCTGCTCAAGCAGGTGGCTCCTATGCTGCCTGCAATCTGGGCCCTGCTGGCCCCTCCCCTGGCCATAGCCTGGCACCATATCCAGGCATGGCCACGTGTCTCCCCCACCCTACCCCACTGGTTTCCTCATCTTTCCTTCTCTGCATTCTCTCCTGCTCTGGCCCCACCACACTTCTACATAGCTTTGGGCTCTGTTAGAGGTGAAAAGGCCATCCCAAGGCAAGTGGACTGGGAGGTGGTCACCCTTTCTCCCTGCAACAGGCTCAGGGCCACCTGAACAGACAGGCAGGAAAGACCCTCTCAGGTCTCTGAGCCAGAAAGTTCCACTACACGAAAATTAACTGCGTTTATGACATTGAATTCCCCTGACTTTGTTTTCTTTTTATTCTGTTCCTATTGTATTTGTGTATTTCTTTAAGAGGTTTCACAACCTTTTGGGGGACTTAGTGGACACAAAAACCTTCATTACAAAAACCCATCGAGCCTCAGACTGCCAAATTCACAGCCACTGGGCTAGAGAGGGCTTCTCTGACTGGTCAGATGCTTTGAGTCTGTTCTCTTAGAAATGTCCCCTCCCAAGCAAAAGCCACAGTAACTGGTGCTCATCCTGGAAAAGTGAATGCTGCTGAGAGCTCCAGAAACAGGAAAAGGAGAGAAGGGACCCTCCCCTCACCCTCGCTAATGTTGCAGACCCTTAAGGCCCAGGGGCATGGACCTCAGCAGAAAACCAGAGGAGGTGTTTCTGTGACTTAAGGAGATTACACAAAGGTAGGTTGGGAATTTTGGCACCCCCATCAGCAAGAGAGTGTGGCCTTGTACTGTCTGATTCACAAGGGCTCAGCAGTCACAAAAGGAAGGCATAAACTGTTATGCAGATAAGAGGCTGGGGTGGACAGTGGCGCTCGGCTTGGCTGGTGACTCCTCACCATTCCTTGGGTTATGAGCCAGCTGTCTATAGGCTCCAGGTCAGAGTCCCCACCTTTACCTCTCTTCCGGGCCGAGGACAGAAGAGTCCCAGAAAGAAAAGTCACAGCAAGACCCATGATAAAAAAGTCAATAGTGCATACTGTGGTAATAGAAAAGTCACTGTTCAGACTTGATTGTCTGTCATGTAAGGAAATGTGACCCGATATCCCTACCCTCAACCCCCACCCCTGGCATGTCCCTCTTACCTGCCTGGAAAAGAGAAGTTTAGTAACCAGAATCCCAACAGGATAACATATACTCGTGCAGACTACTCCTGGATACCTGGAAAACCTCCGTGAGGTCACAGAAAGTTGACCAGGGCTGCCTCTCTTGATTAGGGCTACTAGGAATGGCAGGGGTCAACTTTTCATCTTTTTCTAAGCTCTTTATTGCCTTTTCTTAAATGATAAAAGTATCAAAGGCTAAGATGACTGATTTATTTGGATTTGATTTGTGGAGGTACAGCTACAGAATTTTCTCCCCTTCTATAATGTGTTCTTAGTTTCTCCCTTGGCCCAGTTTTCACTTTCAGGTCAGAAAAACTTGGGATGGGACAGGTAACCTGAAGCAATGCACATGCCGAAGTATATGTGTGCACACATGGACGCACACAGCCAGCGTGTGCCCTGACGCCCTGAATTGCTGGGGCTGTGGCCACGGCATTGCCCACTGAGCAGCACATATGAAAAGCAATTTGCCTACCACCATATGGAAAACCGGCTAGAGTCACAAAGACCCTTGAAAACAGGGAGGCAGTCCAAGCCATGTACCAAAAGGGTGAAGGATGGGAAGTCACCCACATCTTGTGGACTCGGACCCAGGCCTGGACACTGATAACAGAAGGGGTGCGGCAGGACACCCCTTGGCATGGACAGGGCAGGTACTGGAGCCAGAGTGGGGAGCAAATGAGGTCAGCCTGGCTGAGGGACAGGGATGCTCCTAGGCCAGGCCAGGGCCAGCCAGGAGAAGAAGAGTTCCTCATTAGGCAGTGTGCTGCCAAGCCCCCAGCCTGGCTCTCTAATGCCCTCCCTGGGTTAGATCGGAAGACATCCTAGGAAATGGGAGAAATAGAAGCATGGCCATTCCATAGGTTTTGGCCATCCCAGTCTCAGGGGTTCGCATGACACTGCCCATCCCATGTGTGGACAGACAGGATGCTTGAGAACCCAAGGCCAAAGCAGGGGTTGGCCCAGCCAGCTGGCTCTTTTGTGCCCCCTGGCGGCCAGTGAAGAGGGACACATGCTCTCAGATCAAGTTGGCTGGGCCAGCAGGGGATAAGGAGTCCCTTCCCCCGAGGGTGACCTTTCCCACGGAAACCAGGCCTCAGCACTGCTGCCTGCCTTGACCCATTTGCACAGGGGCTGCAGGAGGCCAAGAACTGATATTTGGGAAGCAAACAACCCTTTGCAGACCTCCCTGTCCAATGTACAGATGAGCACTGCCCCCTTCTAGCACAGCAGAAGGACCCTGACAGGAGTTCCAGTTGCTGTGGGCAGCTGTCCCAAGAGCCCTACTCCCTTCCCCTGAAAACTGATATGTTCGCACACATTTCTTAGTTGGGCAGAAAAGGGGAAAATCTCATGAGAAGCTTTAAGACAAATCCTTTCCCCTTCAGTACTCAAATCTCACAGAAACAATGGCTGCACCTGGGGGCTCAAACAAGCACCATCCTCCATTTCAAAGTGCCTCCTTCTCTGGCTTTACTCCCTCCAGACACGGAGCTTCCCAGAACACCTTCCTAGCTACCACCCAACTGCTCCAGCTCCCCAAACAAATCCTGACCCCCAACTGCCCTCTAAGGGGTTGGTACTGCTTTGCTAGGCCAGCTACAAATGCTCACCAGAGATGTGACTTAATCAGCATTTTCCTTCCTTGTGAGGGTCATGATTTAGTCAAAGTGCTGCCCACCCCCAGGGCACTGTACCATGTGAAGACAGATCCTGTCTGGCCGTAGGAGAGTGCTCAGGGCCACCAGGGTAGGAAGAGAAGGGGAGCTGAAGTCAGACACTCCTCAGATCAGGTCCCTGCTTGCTGTCTGCTCTCTGGGTGTCCCCCGAACCATCTCCCACCTCTCTGGATCTGTTTCCTCTTGGGCATCATGGTAAAGCTCACCCAGGGTGTCACTTCACAGGGTGGGGTGAAGATTCCATGAAGCACTACCAGATGGCATACCAGGTCTCTCCCCCAGCATGTTCTGTCTGCTCTTTGCAAGTCACCTTCTGCAGAATTATTCAGCTAGTTTTACCAAACTGCCTGACTTTCCCTCCAGAAGACTCCAGGCAGAAAAATAGGGTTAAAGACCTACCATTTCTGAGCTCTGTTTTCGACTGTCTAGTGCAGTAGTGAGTCCTCCTACAGCCTGGGGATCCTCATAGGTTACTCTGGAGATGAAGCAGCATAAGCAGAGTTAGTTCTCCCCCAGTGGTCACCGGGGGTGGGACGAGACAGTGACCTGTAATCACTTTCTATCCCATCGTACCTTCCTTAGACATCTTTGGAAAAATGTTTCCTGTGAACTTGTCATTGGGCAGAGGCTAAGGGCTCATGCTATCTGTTTTCCTGTAGCTAAAGCTACAAGACCTGGGTTCTAGCAAGCTCAGCTGCTAATCTTCTCTGGGATCTGGTATGTTGTGCACCTCAACATCCCTGTCTTGAGTAACAACACTGGTGCATCTCTGAAGCTCAAGTACAGGATGTCAAAAGTGCCCTGGAACTCCTGAGAGGGATGGGCTAGATAAAGGCAAAGTATTACTAATTCTTATTTTATAAGCAGCAGCCTCAACAGCATTGGGAAAGGAAGGTAGTCTCTAGGATTGAGGACTGTCACTGATTATGGAGGGTGTCTTCCTCTGCTTTAGCTATATGTTTTACAAGCAACTAACTTTTGCTGGTGAAGGGTGCATGGGGCCTTGGGTTTCTGGTCATCCTGTTGAGTCCTGAGCAGGATACAGGGAGCTGAAAGCACCAAGATGCTGGATCCCTGGGAAAGGTGGGGAAAAGTGTTTCTCACTCCTCTCTAGGCTGAACAGAAAGCTCAAAGCATGTTCAGTGCCTCCCTGAGATGCCGGAGGTGTCTATTTTGGAATAAACTCCCCCAATTCCATATGGTTCATCCTTGCCAGAGCTGCTGTCAGAGAAGTCTCTGCCCTGAACAGTTTTTAGGCAGGAAAATCTTGCTGCTAGGAACCTATTTCAGTCCCTGCCTCTGAGCTCCTCCGGCAGATGAGGGGATGGACGACTCAGTGTCTGCAGCAGCAGTGTGGGGAGGAAAGAGAAGAGAAAATAGTCTCTTGTGACTGACAGGAGAAATCACACCACAATCAACCCCAAGGTTGTGGGTAGGTAGCATTCATTCAACATATACATCTAATGCCAAGTCCTCACAGCCATATTTTAAAGTTCCTGGCAGTAAAGTTCCTGGTAAATAAAAGGCCTATTTGTGTTGGCCTGTGACCTCTTTGTGTTGGCTTCTTTATGTTGGTCAATCACCCCCCACCCCCCAATATCTTTAGACAGCTACTGGAAGGGGCCCCACATACGTCTTGCGCTGCTCAGCCAAGGAGTTCCCTCTCGTCTGGGCAAACATGTCAAAGCCATCATGGGGATTACATTGCTGGAGTGAACTGAGGGTGCCACTGACGCTCTCTGTCCCCAAGTCTGTGGCAACAAAATAAATGAGCAGCAGATGAGAACAAAATGTGGATTGTGGACTTGATGGAGGGCTCCAAAGCTAGGGTGCCAGCAAGTAGGTTAAGGTTCTTTGGGGGTTGGGGTGAGGCTTTCATTAGAATTCTCAGTGTACAACATGCAGGAGGAGCCAGGGCAGCCCCAGATGGAGGACAGAACAGCTACTGCCCCCCAAGCTGCTCTAGGAGGGGACAGTCATCATGGACAAAAAGGAGATTGCTGGTGGCAAGAAGGCAGGGACCAGGGCCACCGCATCTGCAGATTTCCCACAATGCCCTTCTCAGGTGGGCCCCTCCTGAACTCAATCACAACGCCGAAGGACCTGGGTCATTACTTATTTAGCAAATATTTCTTAGATACCCACCATATTCAGAGGTAGATCTCAAGTGGACCAAATTGAATCTAATGTGGTCCTTGGCCTCAAGAAGTTCACTGAGTAGGTGGGAGACAGACAAACAGCAGCAGGGCTTGGTTTGCGATATCGGGTAAGACCGGAAACCACCACAAGAGGGGTCTTTAAGGATGAGTGGGAGTATGCTGGGAGGAGACGGGGAAAGGCAGGTACAAAGGCACAGGTCTGGAAGTCCAGGATGTGTGAAGTGAGCAGTGCTTACGGGGAGAAATGAGTGGAGGAGGTGCCTGGAGAAGCAGGTGGGAGATAGCTGGCAAAGAGCCTCAAATGCCAGGAGTTGGTGGGGAAAACACAAAAAGTTTTTAAGAAGGGAGGCAGCAGAATCAAATTTGAATTTTAGATATTAAATCTGGTGGCCATATGCTGGATGGACTGAAGGCAGAGAATCTGTTCCAATAGAGAAACACTGGCTACAGATATATGAGATATTGAGAAGCTGGAATTACAGCAACCAACGGGCCACTAAATAAAGGCTTAATTCAATTGAAATGAAATTAAGGTAGAAAGAGAAATATCAAGAAAAAAAGAAAACAGAAAAGCAAGATAGAAGAAAGAATTCTGAGGGCCATGTTTATTAATTATTTCAATATTATAATTTTATTTGTTATCAACTGGTATCATCCAGAATAACTGAAGCATGTAGAGTCATATACACACTTTCAAATTGAACAGACTATGGAAAAGTGGAGTTTCCTCTAAGTTTCAGACAATGGGCCACTTTAGGTTGATTTGATGGTGTATGTAGAGGGGAGCAAACACGTCAGTGCCACCCCTTTCTGTTTCTAAGCTCACTGCAGACATCACCAATCAATCAAGACTCGGCTTCTAAGCCCTGATGTGGCTTCACTATCTTTCTCGAACCTGTGTTCCAAGCAGCCAGTGAACTGAAACCTATTGGCCATACTTGGTCCCATTAATATTGAAAAGGAAATCACTTCAACCATAAGGAATATTCCAGATAAAACACGGCAGGTTACCTTTCTTTACAAAGGAAATGACTTTCAATTCCTTGGAACTTCCCCCACCCCTGATTTCCAACACAGGTTTGAACTTCAAACTTAGAAAACGAAGTTATGAACTAAAGTTGGGACAACTGGCCAGGACTCAGGAATAAACTTTCATGTGGATTCCCCAAAAGGCTTTCTTTCAGGGCTTCCAACAAAGAGAGAGAAGTGGCCTGCAAAGGAGGTTAGTGGTAGGGAGGCCCTTTCTGCCCCTATGAGACACTCACCCAAGCCTGCAAGCTGGGAGGAGAGGGAGGATGGGGGCGCCGTGCTCCCCACCATCGGGCTCACCACAGCTGGAGAGCCCGGCCCCAGGTCTATTAAGTTGTCTTCAGTCACTTCATTCAGTACCTGTCAGAACACAAGATTGGCAGTAAGCCCCAGAACCTTGTGTCAGGCTCTGAGGTGGAAGTCGGCAAGCAACCGCAGTGTTCTGAGTGGAAAAGCGTCAATGCCGCCCCAATACAGTGTGGTGAAGCACACTCCCTTCCCCGCCGGGCGCGAGAAGGCCTTGGCTGTCCATGAGCCCTTGCCCGCTGGCCTCCTCCCCTTCCTCACCTGAAGGAGGCAGTGCTGAGTCACCAGTGACTGCCCGGGGAGCTGTAGACTTGGGGCTTCCTTGCCACCCTCCTGTTAGGGTGCCTGCTAGCTCTTCCCTAGTATCCCATCAACCAGAGCTTACTCTTCAATCACCCAAATATTTTAACCCCAGTAGAAAAACTGGAGGTGAGGCCAAACTGAGGCAGGTCTCCTAGCCTCCATAATGTGGAGGGGTAGGCCTGGCCTCAGGAGATGAGAAAATTCTGGAGGAATACTTACTCCATTACTGGCATTTTGAACTGATCGGCCCGACCTGTATCGTTCGAATCTAACAGGGGAAGAGAAAGCAGAAGTAAGGAGGGAGGGATGCCCATGCCATGGCCCTGGGGTGCTGCTCACTGGTCCTGTGAAGAGCTCCTGGACTGAGCAGAGTCAGAGGCTCCTGGGGAGGAGGAGACAACTGGGGGGAGTGGGCCCACACACACACAATTCTGCCACACCTTCCTCTGCATGGGGCTCCCCTAGATGATCAACCTTCCTGTCTCTCACACAGCACCCCAAATTGGTTGTCAGGGAGGGGGAGTTGGTTGGCAGAGTGAGGAGGCCACCATAAGCACCCTCAGCTGTCTTCTCACATACCTGGGCCCAGAGATCTCCTCTTGCCCCGAGAGGGGAGGCTGGTCAACCGCTTTACCTTGGGTCATCTCAAATGTCTATCTTCAAAGCTGGGCAATAACTGCAGACCCCTCCCTATTTCACAGAGCTGTGCTGGGGAGCAATTAGTTAGTGCTTCCAAAATGCCCCCAACTCAACCTTTGAAGGAAAGGGGGCAGGGCACACATGGGACAGGCACCAAGAGGAGGAAGACAGGCACAGGGCCCTCGCTTTGGCCTAATAGCTGCAGAGAAGTTTGGGCCAACCATGGAGGGGCTGCTGGGAGGGCAAGGTAGGCCTGTCTGCAAGGCTCCTCTGTACCCATCTGCTGGCTGCAGATGGGACTTAGCTTTGAGCAAGTGCAGGAAGCCTCTCCTCTCCCATACCCAAGTCATCCTCATCTAGGCAGGTGAGAGCAATGGTGAGGTGTGTGTAGGGATTGCAGGAGATAGATCATACTCTGCATATTAAAACGCTCCAAAACACCATGGGCAAGGAGGTAGCTAATATACTTTTTCCAGATGAAGTCGGAAAAACCAGCTTTAGTGAGGCACGTGGCTCCACATTGTCTCCCAACTTGCTGAAGTCAATGCCTGGTGACAAGGGATCCCCAGAAGTGATGATCTGGTTAAGCAGTACACACTGCTTAACCACTGTGGTTTTAAGAAAGACTTATGTGGTTTTTCAACAGTGGTCTAGAAGGACAATAGGAATATTAATATATCTGAAAAAATTTTAATACTGGGTACCTATCCCACACTCTCTTTGAGAGATAGTCTTATCAAAGGCACTCTAACCAGGACGGCACCTCAAGGCAGCTGGCCCCAAGGCTTGTAATGTTGGGACTGGTAGACTCTTGGGTGAAAATGGCCACATTAGCCACTATAATCCTAAAGGTTTGTTTGTTTCTTTCTTTCTTTGTTTTTGGCAGCTAGCCAGTACAGCTCCTATTATCCTATTCTAGCAAGGGCTTAAATGGGCTTAACAGGTTAAAATCCAAGCCCATTTAATATAGAAAAAATGGAACCACATGGTAAGACAAAGGGGCCTCAGGCTGGGAGTCAAGGCTCTCAGATCTGCTTCTGTTCTCCAACTGACACAGTGGGGGCCCCTGGGTGACTACACACTCTTACTGCAGAGGTTTCTTCACCTGTCAGAATGACACAGAGCCACCCATCCCTACTTCTACAGTTAAAAGCTGAGACAAAGCCTGGGGTTGTGACAGCCACATCAAAATCACCCTTTAAGTCCTCAAAGAGTAATGCAGATGCAAGTATCTGCCCCACTGACCCTAACTGACTCCCAATCAATCCACACAGTAAGCTGTGAGTCAGCTGGTGTGCCAGAGGGGGCCAGGACCTCAAGTCTCCAGGAAAGTCAGGCCACTGTCCCACCCTCTCAGGCAGTATCGCAGTATCTTTAAGGGGAGAAGGTTGGCCTGTACAAGGTCCTTTCTGGTTCCAACATTGGGTCACTCAGGAAAGCCTGAGGTGCACCCATAAGGATGATGAGATAAGAACTGTTTTTGCCTTTCTTATACCTCCTATTTAAAACTAGGTCTAAATAAGACTTCGTCCTGAGAGAAGGCTTTGGGAAAGGAAAAGAATTTGCGAATTTATTACCTCAAACCCAAAAATGATTTGGCTGCAGAAGGAACTGAACTGAATGTGTGTGTGTTTCCCTAAGAAGCAGCATTCCAGCACTTATGCTCTGCCTGCTTCTCCTGAATGCCCTAGGCACACTGGCATTTGCAAAGGGCAAAGCTTTTTTTCTTTTTTTAAAGATGGAAAAGAGGAAATCCCTGTTCTTCAGAGATTTTTTTTCCCCTTTAATTCTTTTCAAATTGAAAGGATCATCAAAGGAGCAGGTGCAGAAGCTCCTAACCCAGACCCCCCAGTCCTACCCCTCCCTAGGGCTGGGGGTGGTAGGGGCAGTGGGAGAAAGACAGATAGAGGCTTACAAAGAGCAGAGCCTCATTCTGCATGTCAACTTCCTGCTGCTTGTTCCCAGTAGAGTAACCAGCATTTCCCTGTTTTTCTGATGAGTATTTTCCAACTCCTCTCTCTCTCGCTCCCGCCCCCCCCTCCCCGTTTATGAAAGAAGCCCCTCTGTTATGGCAACAATCTTTTCAAGGTAAAAAAAGAACTCTGGCTCCCACCTCTCATATCGGAGGAAAACATTGTTGAGGTCATCATTGACGTGCAGCAGCTCCTCGGTGACCTCTTCATTGGACACACGGGAGATGAGCTCCACGATGCGCTGCTGCATGGCCCGGCAGGTCCTGTTCAGCTCCTAGAGAACACATGCACAGCTGCAGAGTCTGCTGGGTATGTTTTGGTCACATTCTACTTCCTTTGAAAAACTGTACTGATTCTTAAAAGTCACAAAAGGAGTACATGCTTGCTCATAAAACCAGATGTGTGCAGAATGCAAAGCAGAAGGCCCCTCCTCAGGCCCTTGAGGAAACAAGTACTTTTTTAGTACAATAGACAAATGTCCATACATACATACATACATACATACATACAGCTGGATGTACATCAGTACGTTTGTACAAATCATTTTTAAAAATACAGAAATGTAATTCTTTGCAGCCTGCTTTTTCTCTTCAACAAAATATTCCAGACACCTTTCCTCCTTACTTTGTATAGACTGCCTTGTTCCTTCGTGTATGTATCATAACGTATTTTACTATTCTTCTATTGTTGGGTATTTAGGTTGTGGTCTCTCTTTTTTTGGCCAACCCAAATAATGCAGCAATGAACATTTGTATGCACACATGCTCATACACTTGGGTAAGCACTTCCATAGGAAGAGTTCCTCAGAAGCAGAATTTCTGGGTGAAGGGGTATAGTCATTTAGAATATTGACTGGTAATAGTAAAAGGCTCTCCAAAAAGACAGTATCAGTTTACTTATACTCCCAGGACCAGCATGATTGCATTAGGTACATGTTGGTGGCATGGCTGTCACCTTGTGAGAGCTCAGAAGCTCAGCAAGCTCCCACAGAGTTCCATGGCTAGCCAAAGATGATATTTGTGCACCCCAGTCACCACTGGAGCCCTCTCTACCCTTAGAAGTGATGTCCCCCTGAAGACAGAGTCTTGTCACATTATGGCCTGGCCTCCATGAGCCTCACCTCCTCCACAATGCAGCCCTACTGATGCTCTTGTTTAAACTGCTTGTGAACTTTCTCAAATATCTGCCAGGCTCCTTGCCATCCAGAGGAGGGGACTGGCAGCCCCGCCAGGCTGGCCGCTCAGCATCCCTGACCACAGGAGCTGCCTAGGAACAAAGTGCCAAGTCCCAGGACCATACAGGGTAAAAGCAGAGGCAAAATGCTGTCCCCAGCTACATGGACACTGGAGGGAGCTGACGAGCCGGTGAGTTAAGGGGCTAAGGCATAAAGAAGTCCTCACAGCTCAACCTCAATACCACCTCTTTTGAAAATGTTTCTGGTGGAAGTAACTATCTATTCACAGCAGATATAGGCAATCGCTGTTTAAGTTCCTCATTTTATGTCACAATCTGACTAGCTTGGCTGGAAGGTCTTCCCTCCTACCAGGTCATAAACTCCTTGAGGGGGTGTTGTCACTCATCCACCGTGGATGCCCTTCAGCCCTGCACCGAGCCACACACAGTGAAAAAGCCCAGTAATCATCTGCCAAATCGGATCACCAAGGTGGTGAAACAGCAAAGTAGAAAATGGAGGGTGCCCCTTCCGCATGCTCCCGGGTACTCTGCCCCACAACACGCTCTAGAGAAGATCTCTCTCCTCCCTGTTTCCCCAGTACCCATACCTGACACATAGGAGGCACTGCCCAAGTGCTTCTGAGAGAATTAATTAATGAAGGTAAGTTGCATTCCTTCCATCTGTACTCATCCAAGGTATCAAGATGGTGTTCCCTAACACACACACACACACACACTCACACACACACCCCACTTCACTGCCAAAAGGACATGTGTGTCCTAGGCCTGATCCTGCAGGTAGGAGCAAGGTGAGGATCCCAAAAGACCTGCCCATCATAGAGCAAATCAGCTCACAGCCAGGCAAATACCAGGCCTGGCTAGCCTGCTTCTGTTGTTTCTCCTGCCATGGCTGCTCAGCCCTCAGCAGCTCCTGCCCTGAAAGTGGGGGCAGCAGATGAAAGAAGCCTGGTCCATGTGGCTCAAACCAGAATCACCCTTCCTACCCGACTAGGTGCTTCGGGTGACTGCTTCCAGGAATCATCCCAAGTCACAGCAGCCCAGCCGGGTAACATTCCTACCAGCAGGAGAGATGCAGAAAGGAGTAGGGATCAGAAGCTGGGGCTGGAGGGGGGAGGAGAGGTCAAAGATAGTTTATGTAAGGTTTCCATTCAGGCAGTCTTGGGAACCTTGACTCTGAACCCTTGGTCCCCTCAAGCCACCAGCTCCTCACCAATGTTCTGTCTCAGTTATCCACATAAGCTCAGTTTTCTTGCCAGCACTCTCAGAGTATGGGGAATTCTTGTTCATCTAAAATCTAATTTTCCCTCTCTAGGACTCATCCCAGGCCCCAGTGAACCAGAAGTAAGCATTTACAAACATACAGACAAGTGTTAGAATTAATAATAAGAGAGGAACATATTAATTGCAGAGGACACTAATATCCAGTAAAGAGTAAAGCACCACAAAATGCACATTGTCTTTCACTGTGAATGGCTCCTGTCCCAGACCAGCCAGAAGAGAGGCGATAGGGAACCTGGGCCTTGGAACCTGCCTGGTCTCGGTTAGTGAGGGACTGCCGCACAGTCACTGCTACAGGTGCTGGGGACACTCAACAGATTAAACCCGGTCACCACTGAGACAATCACAGTACACATCCTAATACAGAAATGAAGTGCACTCATGAGTGATACTAAACAGTAAGCCAGGCCCTCAACACTAAAACAAACACGAAAATTTAAATGTCCAAACTCCCAAAAGAAGCAATCACATTAGATCATGGGAAGGATTCAAGCAGCTAGGACCGAAATGCATGATGTAAAACAACTACAGTACTTCTAATACATTGTTAAAGTGCAGTGAGCATCTACTTAGGGCTGACAAAGGAGCGTGGATTTAAGTTAACTTGAAAAGACCACCCTCCTCTGCTACCTGAAAGAACAAAAGACACTTGGCCAACACTTGGGCAGCAGATTTACCCAGTGCTTTGGAAAAAACACTAGAAGGAGACCTGGCCAAAGAACACAAAATGGAAAAGTGGGAAAGCTGGAGCCATGGGCAGGGGAGGCTGGGCAATGGGACAGAGGACAGAGTTGAGTATCTGCCTCTCTGCTGTCTGCCATGGACCCTTCCAGGGCCCCTGCGCATGTCTCCTCCCTCCCTGGATGTGCGTATGCCTGGGTACATGAGGACTGGCCAGGCAGTGTCTGAGCTCCTTCTCCCTCCAGTACTCTAGGTGTCTGTGGAAAATCTCTGAGCAAAAGAATCTAGAGTCCCAGCTCAGGGTCCGCTCCCTCTAGCAAAGGCAGACCCCACCAAATAGGCCCAGTACAGAAAAGTGGGGCCTCTGTCTGGTGCTTGTGGCCAAGCAGCAAGCTCTGGCTGCCCTTGGGTGGGGACGGAGAAGGAAAAAAGTTAGTCACTTCCCATCCAAACTGCAGGCCAATTACAAAGCACAGGACCTGCAAGTCAGGGGAGTGTGCAAGCACGTTGTGGGAAACAGGTGTACGGTCTCACCACCTAGAGCCCTTGGGCAATCTTCAAACATACCTCACACTTACCAGGATAGCAGGTGGCCTCAGGCACTTGCCACACTGCTCAGGGGCTCCTGAGAAGTCAGCCCTCTGCCTGCAACATCCCTTACCTTCTTTTCCATAAAACAAACTCCTGGGCCGGCCCGTGGCTCACTCGGGAGAGTGCGGTGCTGATAACACCAAGGCCATGGGTTCGGATCCCATATAGGGATGGCCGGTTGGCTCACTGGGTGAGCATGGTGCTGACAACACCAAGTCAAGGGTTAAGATCCCCTTACCGGTCATCTTTTAAAAAAAAAAAAACAAACTCCTACTCATCCATCAAGACTTCAAGGTATTTCCCCACCCCAGTATTTCATCATAAAAATTTTCAAACACATAGCAAAGTAGAAAGAATTTTACAGTGGACACTCTATACCCATCACTTAGATTCTACCAATAACATTTTATAGTGCCAGCTTTACCTCATTTATCCATCTCCCTGTCCACCCAGCATGTTTTCTGGGAACCCCCAACAGCCTCTCCCTCCTCAAGAGTCCAGATAGAAGAGGGCAAGGGCTAAGCTCAGTCTCCCCCACAGAGCCCTAGCCCCAGCTGGGTGCTGGTGACCAAGCATGGGCAGCAAGAAGCCCACGACTAGATACGCTCTCCAAGTCCTCAGTACTCTCTGGGCCTGCTTCTCCCTATGTAAAATAAGGGGTTGGACACACAAGGAAGTTCTGCAGAGTGCCATCGAGGGGACTCAGCAGCCTCAACAGCATGGGGGCACCCCCTTCCCGCTGTAGCAGCCAGGGAAGCGCTGCTTTTATCTATTCTAAACATTGCCGTTCACTGTAGAACTCTATTTGTGGAGGAAAGGTTCCATTGCTTTCAAAAAATGTTTGGGAAGTGCTAGGTGATTTCTGAGGCTCTAACACTATGATCTTGGCTTGAAGGAAGAATGAGACCTAAGGACATACATAGAAAGTAGCAATCTCATGAACTCTCAGCACCAGAAACATCTGCTTTGGCCCTGCACTTGCTGCCTCTCTCCCCACTGTCCCCAGCCCCTTAGCTCCAAATCCTGGAGGAGCATCCCAGTGGCTTTCCAAAGAACTATGCCTAAAGATAGACCCAAAGACTCTGGCCTGTGGCCACTGCATCAGAGATCTCCAGGGGTCTCTGCACAGACAATTTTTCCACCTCCCGATTTCAACCTTTTAAGTTACAGTCTCAAAAAGAAGAAAAGAGACAAAAGGCAAGAGGAGGATCAGTCATTCAGATTTCTGCCACCACCACACCAGCTGGCTGCTCACATGGCAGACTCAGCTGGGAAACTGTCCTTTGCCTCCCTCTCCTATCTCCAAACCACTCAGAGCGACTCTCTTCTGGGCCTCAGACACAAGAGCCTACAGCTTGCCTCGGTCACTCTTTCCACTGTGCAACAGCTGAAAGACTGGGACAGGAATTTCCTAAACATTAAAGATTTCAGCTTTGGCCTCATATCTCTAGCTCTCAATAGAGGGGAAGAACAGCTGGTCACTCTGTGCAAAATCCCTCCATCTATCAGAACACCTTATCAAATATCCTCTCTTTTCTGTCTCATTAATTCCAATGCCTTTATCTTTTCCTCAAGAGATATTCTCATCCCAACCTCATAAAACAGTCTTTTAACCATCTTTATGGGTTTCCCCCGAACCCTCTCCAAGTTTGAAGGAACACGGAATAAGGTCCTGAAGATCTGTTTTCTATTGCTGCAAAGGAAATGGGAGGAAGAAGAAAGTCCTTGTTGACTAGAAAGGGGTAATAATGAAGTTAAACATGTAAAATAAACTAGATTTCTCTAGAGAAACGGCCTTAGTCATTCTGTCTTTGTTGAAGTGAAAGGCAAGAAGCAACAGGGGATGCACCATCTTCTACTTGAAGAAACAGTGAGCAGAACAGCTTCTTCTATTATCTGATAACTGCTCATATAAGAACATCCATTTTTGGCATCATTGGATTAATTAAAAGTTATTATCAATTGAAGGCAAAGCTCAAAAGGCTAAATTGGGAGAGACAGAGGGCACTGGGAGACAGAATCAGGATCTTTAAAGATCCCAGAAAGCTGCACTCAGGCTGCAGCCAAGGGCATGCACTATAGCAGGGAGAGATGCAGAGTCTCGTATTTCAGGTCCAGACTCAAGTGTTCATGCACAAGATGAGGAAGATAGGGCTGAACAGCCACACAGGAGATGGAGCAGGGTTTTCCATTTGACAGTGTCAGCCTCTTATGAAGAAATGCCTCTTTATCTACAAGGTGGGCTACATTCAAAGACCTACTCATGTGAAAGAGGAATTAGTTTTGTTCTGTTGTCTAAGGAGACAGACCAGGGTCAAAGTTACAGGGAAACAGACTTTACTTTTTTTTTCTTTTGGCAGCTGGCTAGTATGGGGATCGAAATCTATGACCTTAGTGTTGTAAGGTTGCGTTCTAACCAACTGAACTAACTGGCCAGCCCCGAGACAGACTTTAGCTCAGTGCATGAAAGGCCTTTCCAACAGTAGTCACGGAAGCTGCGATATACAGGGGACTCACCTGTGCCCTGCTCTGTGCCAGGACTTCCAAGATGAGAGTGACCAATGGAGGAGAAGCAGGCTCAGAGGGGGCCAGTGACTTGCCTGGCATCACCCAGCCAGTTGGTCAGGGGGAGGGCCAGGATGTGAACCCAGCGATTCGTAAGCCTGCATTCTCTCTACCTGCTGTGCTGCTTCCCAAAGTCTGAGACATTGGTTTGAAAACAGAAGTACTTCCCTGAGCTGCCGTGAACAGCTGGTCATTGGGGCTGTGAAGAAACATCAGGTAGGCACTAGACAAGATGCTGTAGAGGAATCTGAGCATGGCTGTGGAGCTGGACTGGCTGCACAATGGTCTCTCCCTGCTTAGACAGTGAAGGATGTGACACTTGGCCCGAGAGGAGGAGCTGCTGTGCTCACTCAGGGCACCCTGCCTCCATTTTCCTCGGGGGCTCCAGCTAAGCTGACAGCACAGGGTGTTGAGAGTGGCCTAAGCCTTCCCTCTAATACCAGTCACCTACCCACATGCCCTCAGGCAAATGGCTCCACTACTAAGCTTCCTGTTTTTCCCACCTGCTACTCCAGCCGGGCTGTGGGAGCCTTCGCCTGGAAGTGCTTTGCGACATGCAGGAAGCAATCGGGACATAACCTGCCCACAATTATGATGAGCCACACCAGTGCATCCCGGGGCTGACACCTCCAATTACCTCTCTCCCCATCCCCTCCACCTCCTACCCAGCTATTTACACTCAAGTTGGGAACAGCTTCTGTTGGCGGGGACACTTGGGTTGGTGACAAATGTGTTTAATTCCGCAGCCCTGGCCAGCTCACAGAGCTCTGGACTGCTTCCGCCCTGAGCACTCTGGCTGCCCTCCAGCTCGATTGTGAGGTCCTGGGGATGCATTCTGATCCCAGCACTTTCCAAGCAGACTGTGGCCTTTTTCCATGTGGAAGGCTCACTGTTTAGTGCAGCTCTAACCCTTGGGAGACCCTGCCCGCTGGCTTCTGACTGCCAGGGAAGGAGAGGAGGGGAGATGTCAGGGATGGCTGAGGCATGAGGCCACCAGTCAGGAAGCCCAGTGTGGCCCAACTCCCAAATCTCCCATGCTGAAAGGACAGCCTCCCACTGACACCCAGAATCATTCTTTTTCTGTTTGATTTATAAGATAGCAGTGAGGGCTGGTAGGCTTGGAGCTGGAAGAAAACAGAGGGAAGGAAAACGTCATGGGAAGCAACCTATTTTTGAAAACTGTGAGCTGACGCCAGGAGATTAGGTTCTGTTTGTCTTGGCTGATAGGATTGTTTAAAAAAAAAAAACAAAAAAATCCTCCAGTGTCTGTCTCTCTCTCTCTCTCTCTCACACACACACACACACACACACATACACACATACACACACACACACACACACACACAGAGTATTGCTGCTGTCTGGCTCTGCTCTGGCTGTCTGGAAGCATCCTGGCTTTGTTCAACCCACCCCCTGCCGCCAGGAGCTCAGCTCCGTCCAGAGCAAACCCCCCGTCAGCAGGAATTTCAGCGCTGACACAGCACAAAACTGCCTCAAGAGGCCTTTTCAGTTTCTGGACTGACCTCAAATTCCTGTGCATCTGGATAATGCCTGGCAGAACCCCGCCCGCAAGCCGGGAATGGAGCCCAATGACGATGCATTAAAGGGAGGCTGGGTCCCATGGAGTGTGGCACATGGACAGTTGGACCCACTGAGCTGAGGCAAGCTTGGTCTGATGCTGGTGTCAGCAGTGAGGCCTAGGGACTGGCAGGAAGCCACTCAGGGATACTCCCTGGGGCTGGGCAAGGGTACCTTGTCTCAGCGGCACGCAGCTGACACTGTGGTTACATGGAGACAGCTGTTCCGCTTCCCATCTCCTGCACTAAGCTGTGAGCTCCTCCCGAGCAGGAACCTCAGCTCATGCATCTCTGTGCCCCTAGGGATGTGCTCTGTGTTAGGCCAAATGCAGGCCTCCATCTGTCCTCATCCCCATAGGAGCTGACAGCTTTGGAGTAGCAAGGGGGCACTACAAGAAGCAGCCTGGGACCAGGCCGAGCCACCCTGGGTGTGCGTACTCCTGAAGGGTGGGGCCATTAGAGCTGAGCCTTCACAGCGGGCAAGTGTGTGCCAATAGCAGGGTAGGAGGTATGGCATTCAGAGGGCCAGGACTGACAACTGGGTGCTGAACAAAAACAGCAGCAGCAGCAGCAGCAGACACATGGAGAGGCATCACACCGGATTGCCCAACCAGCACCCTGTGCACCCAAGCAGCAGAATATCTGGCACCTGCAGTTCACAGCATCCTTCTTCTACCCCTCCAAAAAGTCACCATTTCTAAGGGCAGTGCCACTGCCATTTTCTGCAAATGTCAGAGTTGTCTGAGGCTGGGTCAATGGCTCTGGACATGGCTGGCCTGGGAAATGGGCCTGAGGTCGGGTACCTGACTCTAGTCTGAGGGTGGGACAGCAGGCTGGCCTGCTCCTGGACCCTTTTCTGCTACGCTTCCAACATTTGGAGTAAGAACAGGAGCTTCAAACTTTATCTCAGGCTCAGGAATATCACAGGGGTAAGGCTCTACTAGAAGGATGCCTAAGTGCAATCAAGGCTGAAAAGGCCTGCTGCAGAATGTTTGTGACCTAACATTGAGGGACTAAAGCGATACACAAAATTGTACACATAGTATGAACTCAACTACATTTAAAATAAACAGAAGATGGGGCTGGCCTGTGGCTCACTCGGGAGAGTGCGGTGCTGATAACACCAAGGCCACGGGTTCGGATCCCATATAGGGATGGCCGGTTGCTCACTGGGTGAGCGTGGTGCTGACAACACCAAGTCAAGGGTTAAGATCCCCTTACCGGTCATCTTTTAAAAATAAATAAATAAAAATAAATAAATAAATAAATAAATAAACAGAAGAAAGTATAAAAGAAAAGACATCAAAATGTCGACAGTGGTTATTTGTGGATGCTTGGGTTAAAGAAAATTATCATTTTCTTCTCTGTACTTTCTTTTTCTTTTGATGGTCATGTATTCTACAGCTAGCATTTTATAATCAGGAAAAAAATATTATGAAGGAAGATAAAAAAGAGAGACGGAAACATGAGGCTGAGCAAGAGCCCATGTGGACTCGGTGCCTTTTGACAAGAGGGCCACTGGACCTGTCCTGCCTCACTGCTGCGCCTAAGTGGGGTCCTGCCACAGTGTGCAGCAGGTGAGCTGCTCTGTGCTCAGGCCCAGCGCTTCCACAAGATGGGGTCCTCCTGACCTGCAGCAGCTCCAGATCAGACGAGTCCTCCTGCCCAGGGACCATTTCTGTTAACATTTCGGACATAACTTTCGTGTTTCCTCGGACAACGTCCAGTTCACTCCGCAGCCTGGCAATCTGTTGGGGGCCACAAGGGAGGAAAGCAGGAAGGAGAGGTCAGTCACCCTGTACCTGGAATATCAGAACCAGCTAGCTCCTCAGGTTGGTGACAGTCCCACTCACTGAGATCTAGGTCACCTTTCCAAATGTGTGCCATAAAAGTCTTCTTATCTCCCTCCTGCCTGTGAGGGTGATGGCAGCTCTGAGAACTCAACGGGGAAGCAAGGCCACCACAAAGGGCGCTGGTCACCAGAAGCCTGTCATTGGTGTTGCTCTGCCCTTGACACTGGGGCAGCACTGTGCAGTGAGAAGCGCTGGGTCAGGAGTGAACTGAGCTGGTTTTCAATCTCGGCTCTCCCACAACAGGACCTTGAGTAAAAAAGAACTTAACCTTTCAGGGCCTCCGTTTCTGCTCTTTAAAATCCAAGTATAGGAATACAAGCGCTCTAAGGTCCCTTCATGGCTGAGATCCTTTTCTATGAACCTCATAGTTACAGATTCTGTACCTAGGAGTTTTATAATCTAAATACTCTGATTCTCTGAGAGGTTGGCCACTGTGCAAGAATGAGGGAGGGGGACTGAGAGAAGACCACAGGGGAGACCCCTCCCCCCCAGTTCCCTAGCTGGTAACACGACCCCTTGAAAACTACCCAATCTGCCTACTTATCAGTGCTCCCCAAAGCACAGACCTGAGCCAAGGCCTGAGCCTTCTTTCCTGCAACAGCAACACTGTAAACCCTCTGCCCTCTGTCTCCAGCCCTGTGCTTCGGATCACCTCCTTCATTCTCTAAACCCCTCGAGACATCCTTGTGGAGGCCACAGGGACCTTCAATGCACAGTGAGGCATCATAGAAGAATCTGCACAGAAATTCCTCTTCATCCCAATACATGTTGGAGGGAAATCCAAGAACTGCCACAGGATACTGGAAGGGGCCCTAGAAGACTCCGTGAGCATGGGGCCTCTACAGTAGTGGCAACGCCCAGAGCTTCTCTGAGCCTCAGTCTCCTCTCCTAGGGGAAAGCAGGAATAATAGCCCACATCACAGGGTGGCTGAAAGTGCCTGTAGGGCACTGGCATGTGCGCGCTCTTTACTGCACATGTGTGGTTCCCGTTCCTGCTCAAATGTCCAGAGAGCCAGACTGTGAAGTTGTTCTTCCTGCACTGTGACCCGGCTCAAGCAACACCTCCTCTCCTCGGTGAAGCCTTTTCTGATTCTCCCTCGCCCTTCCTGAGGTAGAAGCAACCACTCCCACCTCCTCCTTCAGGCCCACTCCCTGCACAGTTTCCATCGCAGCAGCAACGGCAGCCTTTCCTGGGCTGATGAGTCCTCTCAGCAGACCCTTCACTATTTAGTGCAGAAAGTCTGCTGGGTTGAGTTCTGTACCTGCAGCATAGAGACAGGGACAGGAGACCTCAACCAATGGTCAACCAAGGAAATAGTCCAGGTCCTGTGAGGTTCTGCCTGGCTCTGCTTGGTGGATGGCCCAGGGACCTCCTCCAAAGTCCTGGCTGAGAAGAGGTTTCTTGCCTGCGAGGCCCAGAACTGCTACAGTTAGCAACCATGTGGGCTCTGAAGTGCTGGTCCCCTAAGCCTGGCTGGTTACCTATCTGCCTGCCTCTGTGTCCATTCTCCCCCGGGGGCAAAAGGCATACCATCCTCTCGACTGTGCTGGCTGCTGGGAGGGTCTTTCCTGAGCACCCAGCGCACTGACAGCGACTCAGTGAAGTGCTCATGACTGTCTAACTTCAAACAATTTCTGCCTTCCCTCAGAGCACAAAGGGCACAGTTCTGCCCACAGATACAGCTGGAGACTTTTTTTTTTTTTTTTTTTGACTTTTTCCGTGTCCGGCAACGGATCGCAACCCTCAGTGTTGCCCCCATACTGGACCGGGGACCGGCAACGGGATCGCAACCCTCGGTGTTGCTCCCACGCCTCGCTCAGCCAGTGAGCGGGAACCGGTCTGTATGTGGGATCCGAACCCTCGGGCGGGAGCACCGCCGCACTTCCCAAGCAGCGCACTTATCCAGTGCGCCACCGGGCTGGCCCAGAGCTGGAGACTTTCTAAGGGAAGGCCTTGGCCAGTGTGGGTAACGAGGAGGGGCAGGGATCAGTGACACAGGCCCACAGGTAATGTAAACCTACACTTAGCTGTGGGTTTGGACCTCTTCCCCCAGAGGTGCACATAGCACTGAGGTGGCTACCATAAGAGCCTCCTCCAGCTGTCCATCATGCCCATGGCCGCCCTGTGGGATAAGAGGGAAGGACTGTCACTGTTCTACTTAAAGGAAACTAAGGCTGGGCCGGCCTGGTGGCGCACTCGGTAGAGTGCGGCGCTTGGGAGTGCGGCGGCGCTCCCGCCGAGGGTTTGGATCCCATATAGAGACTGGTCTGCTCACTGGTTGAGCGTGGTGCGGGCGCGACACCGAGGGTTGCGATCCCATTGCCATTCGCGGTACGGGCGCGACACTGAGGGTTGCGATTCCGTTACCGGTCACGAAAAAAAAAAAAAAAAAAAAAAAAAAAAAAAAAAAAAAAGGAAACTAAGGCTAAATGTTCTGACAGAAGCTTCATGGTGAGCAGCAGAGTGGCTCAGGCCCAGGCCTGTATGACTAGCAGTTCACTCCTCCTGCCTGCATCATGCTGCCTCCTCAGAGCTGGGAGAGAAGCTAACAGAACACCGGCCTGGCACAGTGCTGCCCTCCCCTGCACTCAATCGCTTGGCCCCTCTGTTTCTTTCTTTTTTAAAATTATTATTAGCATATTCATTATGACAAATCATACTTATTCTTTATACCCCTTATCCACCCTCTCCCCTTCCCTCTCCCCCTCCCTGTTGGCCCCTCTGTTTCAATGAGTTTCCAAATGACATTGTCACAAACAGTAAATAAGGATTTCAAAATATAAACATTGAATAGATTTTTTTTCAAGTCTGACCAATTCTCAAATTTTAACTAATGGGAATTCTATAAATCCACCTAAAGACCAGTCACCACAATTCATCTAAAAAAAATCCAGTTTTAGGTTAAAACTGCATTAGCTTATTGGGAAGTAGCCCAGGAAGGTAGGCAGGCACCCTGCTGATCCGGTCACTGGCTTCTGATGATGACGTTTCTTATAGGACAGATCTAAACCTGTGTGATAGACAAGCCCATTCACAACTCAACTGCATTCCTGTGCTTTTTGCCTCTCTTTCTGTCACTGTTTCCTCCACCACCTGAGCTCCACACAGGACCTACTCTCCAGTCAAGCTACCAGCAGTTCCCTGAGAGAGTCCTGCTCCTCGGCGCCTCCACCCATGCTGATGCCACTCCTTGCGTGAGACCTCACCTGACAAAGCCCCACTCCTGTCTCAGGACCCTCAGTGTGTCAGCTCCCTGAACTGCCTTCCATGCACTGCTCAACTCTGGGCTCACAGAGCACTTAGCTCTGCTCCCCACCACAGTGTGACCACATTCTAGCATGACTGTCCTGGCATCATCTGTCTTCTTAAGGGACTGAGCTCTTCCATCTTTGTGATTCTGACACCCAGCACAGCGTCTGGTCTGGGGAGGCCTCTGTATGTGTCTCCTGGAAAGGTGAATGAGGATGGTTAGCTGGCTTGCCTGTAGCCCCGAAGTATACAGCTACCTGTTCGGAATTGGCCGTGATGGGGCCAGTCACACTCAGAGCCGGGGCCTGCGGAGATGAGTAGGGAGCAGGAGGAGGCGAGGAATAGGAGCTGGTGCTTGTCCTCTGCTGCGACTGGGACCTGGGCATGGTTGCAGCTGGATCCACTTCAGGGACGCTCTGGCACAGCAAAAACAAAGTCCACTGTTCACTTGGGCTGCCTGTGCGGCTGGGCCTGGCAGCTCCCCTCCCCCACCCCCTGCCCGGTGGCACTTCCCAGCAGAGCTGCCTGCAGAAAAGCTGGGGCCCAGCTCCACTGCTGCCCCAGTGAGGCTCACAGAACCCCTCTGAGCCTAGCCTCCCCATCCATGAGGTGGGGCCACCACCGACTCCTCCCTCTACTTACCTCACAAGGTGTGTGTGACAGACAACCAAAGCAACTCAAAGTGCTCTGTGAGCATTCCGGTCATGGTTCCCATTATGAAGACCACCTCAGGATCCGAGTGGAGGGGGGCTTGTTATTAAGTTTTGCTAATCATGAATCTTTATTTGGTACCAAAAGATTATATTTTGGTCTTTACAAGTAGACGAATATAAATAGTAATTATGCAATTTACCAAATGTTCTTTGTAATTATAGGAACAACACCACTGTTCTGTCATTATTAGAATAATAAAACAGGTTATGTTTACTCCACTAAGCATTGTGAGTGGTTTGGAGGGATCATAATGAGAATAATGCTTTGGAAAGTACAATTCCTGTGCCTTCCCTCAGAGCCTCTCAGATCGCCTCAGGAACTCTGACTCATGTGCTCAAACGAGACATGCACAGGTGCGCTGTCCTTCTTGAGGTCCCCATTTCAGAGATGGGCAGATGGGGTCAGCGAGGCAAAGTGTACTGGGACAAGGTGCCTCTTGCGGATCCTGGAGCTTTCATGGCTGTCTTCTGGGCTAGGAGCTGATTCCCAGCCCTTAGAGAGACTAGCTTCCCTGCAAAACCACGAATGGCATCACCAGTGTGCTTTCAATTCTGAAGCACAGAGGTGCCCTGTCCACAATGTTCCACTTACTGTTGACATCATAAGAGCTTCAGCGGGATGTCCCTAAATGGGCCGTTTTTGGGCTTTGAGTCCCAAAGTTGATGGAATTCAGGACTGGATTGATGTTGAATGTTCATAGCTCAAAAAAAAATTTAGATCCATTTGACTTATACAGTTGAAAAAACAGAAAGCTTTTCTTTGCCCCATGCTGAGTAACATACATCCCTCTGCACTGCTCTAAGATGCTCTGGTGCTCTCAGGCAATGAGAATGGGATTCCCACACCAGATTCTATGGGCCTCTGAAGAGCAGGTGCTAATGTCCCTCACAGGATGGCTCCGCCCAAGCAGCCATTTCCATGAAACCGCCTGAACTGATCCCTCTATTATACTCTTCCTTAGTCAGTGTGAAAAGCAGGGAGGGAGGTGGGGGAGACACTGCTGCCACTTCATCACCAGTCGACCAGCTGTCTCACTCTGCATTCCCCTTGTTATTAAAAGAAATGCCCTCGAGCTTTAAGAAAGCATGATGACAAGCTGAATAATTCAAAGGGAGTAGCAGAAGGATGGTGGCAGCGGCTTGGCTCACCCATTCTGCAGTAGGTCTTTCTAGAAAATACCAGCTGGAAGCTTACCCGCTGTGGTGTGTGAATGGGAGACAGAGCGTCCAAGTCTGCCATGGGAAATTCAACCCCTTTCCTCTTCAACTCCTCATATATGTGCACAACGCCGGTAAGATCAGGACTGCTTCGAAAGGCATCAGCCCACGCCTGGGAAGACAGAAGGACTGTTAGGAGCATTTCTCACTATGTCTAAAAATCCAAAGCAGCTCATGTCCTCTCTGAGGCCAACACTCTCCTGCACTCAAATGTAAATTGCACTGTCAAACCTACTCTGTTCCTCTCCTCCTGCAATCGCTGCCACAACATGGCTGGTGAATTCCTGGTTTTCAATGGTGCTGCTGAGCGTGAACAAAAACACAAAACTTAATTCAGCTTGTATTTCCTTGGAGAGGAGACAGAGAACACCCCATGCGCTCTGGCACATCTTGAAATGCCAGCATTTCCCTAATCACAAGGAAATCAATTGTGGGGGCGGTTTAGCTGAAGGGATGGAAGGCTCAGCTAGTGGCCTCACAGTAGGACACGAGCCCTCAGTGCAGGAGCGCAGTGGTGGGTCCTCATGCACGTTCATCATCACACTCTGCCCTGACAATTTATGCTGGTGGAGGCGGGGACCATGAGCAAACTGAGCAGAAAGGAAAAGAGAAATTGATGTGTGACATGCAATAAAGGCTGACTCCAGGTTTCCTCATAGATCAGAGACTGTTAAAGCTGGAATTGCCTAGCCCAGTCCCGTTGCTGGCAGGTAAGATGACTGCAGCTCAGGGGCAGAAGAGCTCGGAGGGAGCCACACATGGGCCCATGGCTGGGGGTCCTGCTCCCAGCCCCAAGCTTCTTCTATTATGTCATGCTGCCAACAGTGTCAACATACCTGGGCCCAACTCAAAAAACCCACTGGAAAGCACAACCATTAGATTCCCCTAAGTGAAAACACAACACGGATACGAAAGAGCCCCATTTCTATTAATTCATAAAACTCATAAAAGTTAGAAAAAAAAAATTCTGTTCTTTGGAAGTTAACAGAATGTATCAAAAAAAGAAGTATACCGGGCCGGCCCGAAGGCACACTGGAGAGTGCGCTGCTTGGGAGCACGGCGGCACTCCCGCTGAGGGTTCGGATCCCATGTGAAGACCGGTTTCCGCTCACTGGCTGAGCACGGTGCAGGCGCAACACTGAGGGTTGCGATCCCGTTGCCGGTCCCTGGTACGGGCGCGACACCGAGGGTTGCGATCCCGTTACCGGTCAGTAAAAAAGACAAAAAGGAAAAAAAAAAAAAAGAAATATACCCAAAGGGCTCCCCAGAAACAAGGCCAACCAATCCCATGCTGCCCTGGTCACCATACATACCCAGAGGAGGCAGCAGGGCCTCCAGTGCTTATGGCTCCATGAACAAGTCTGTAATCGTTATAGCACTTAACTGCCTCCCTGGCTCCAGCAATGCCTTCCAACCAATCCTGAGGCAGCCACAGAAACTCTATCTCTAACCAACAGACCCATGCAAAGTTAAAAGGTCAGGGCCGGCCCGGTGGCGCACTCCTACAGTGCGCCGCTTGGGAAGTGCAGCGGTGCTCCCGCCGAGGATTCAGATCCCACATACAGACCGGCCGCTCACTGGCTGAGCGAGGTGCGGGGGCAACGCCGAGGGTTGCGATCCCGTTGCCGGTCCCAGTCCGGTACGGGCGCGACACTGAGGGTTGCGATCCGTTGCCGGTCACAAAAAAAGAGACAAAAAAAGGAAAAAAAAAAAAAAAAAAGTTAAAAGGTCAGTTTCCAAAAACCCTCCTTAATTAAGACCAATGCATCTCACTTACTACAAAGACTACTGTCAGCCTGGCTTTCCGTCATCCACTTATTTAATTTGCATACTTGGGGTTTTAACACCGTCACACCAGGGCACCCCTCTTGGCCACAACTTCCTTCTGGATTCTGAGGGGGGCTGTAGGTGCCTGCAGAGGCCCAGTTAGAGAGCAGTGCTGTCTGGCCTGCCCTTCATGTCCCCCCAAGGATGCCCCAGAGCCCAGCCCCCACCAGCTGCCTGGCTGACTCCACCTGACTCAAAACCCAGTGGAGCCCTGTGACTCTAGCTTCAAAATGTTCTAGCATGTTAGTTTAGGGTCTCAACTTTAGAGTCTGAAGACCAGTTTTTCAGGCCACAGTGGGAGGCTGGGGAAGAAACAGCACAGCAGTTCTTCCTGGTGCCACTTCATGCTTCTGTTTCTGTGGGAGTACAAACAGCTCCAAGGGCTCCTTTCAATTCATCTGGCCCTCTACCCACCCAAGCCAAACTGGAGATAATAAGAATGACAATTAAGGAACCCCATTCTCTTCAACCAGTGGATACTTCCTGGGGTCACTCCCCTTCCTGCACGCCCATAGAGATGCCCATTAGCTGTGTCTGCGCCGTGGGGTGAGGAGAGGAGGGAAATGTGTGTCCTAAAGTGGGCCGATCAGATTCTCCTCCTCCCATGAGCTTGGCCTGGGAGGTGGGTTGTTCTCACTGGGTAGGAGAAACTGTCCTCTATCAATGTGGGCCCTGGGAGGCAGCCATGTGCCAGCCCAGGAGCAGGAGGCAGAGACAGCCTGTGTTCTCAAAAAGGAGCAGCTGGTATGTTGAGAGGTGCAGACATATAAGGAGAGGATTAGGAGGGCCTTCCTGATCCCTTCTGTTGCTTCTCCGGCCCAGTCTCACCTCTGGCCTGGGTGACCTGGGCTTCTGGGAGGCCCTGCCTTGTCATGGCAAACTATCCTCTTTGCCTAGGCAGGCTGGAGTTGGCATCTGTTATTTGCAACCAAGCAGTTTTGGCTCATGCACCCCTTTCCCACCTGTCACAATCCCAACCTCTGTCTGGGACCCCTGTGCAGTCTGGGTGAGGTGGCTGCTAACAGAGCATATGTTCATGACAGTAATCTCTATTGAACGAGATTCTGATGCCAGCAGAGGAACAAATGGTGGGGGGGAGGGGAGGAGCTTTAAAAGGACAGTCATATGTGAAAATGCTGAGGTGAGAGAAATCCAGAGATGCCATGTGTCCTAGAATCTTCTTGAGTCTTGCCTAAATAACTGTGCTCCTGTCTCCCTCTATACCAGGTCAGACACCTTTAGGAGGCACACACTGAGTCCTGCCCTTGCGCAGAGAAGGCAGTCAGTCAGCATTTGTTGGGTTAAATTGAATTCCGTTCTCATGGTTACTAAGCATCTTTATTTTACTACTTCAGAGACCAGAGGAAAGATGGCCACTTAGGCTGTCAACAGACTGAAGTGACAGTGACAAAGGAGGGGCCCCCCTGGAAGCCTGACCCAGCTGAGAGTCCTCCCTAGGGGAGATGTGGCCAACCTCAGGAGGTCTGGTCCACTCTCAGAGTCCCTAATCTGAAGCCCAGGGGTGGCAGAGAGGATAGGGGCAGGCTGTCCTCCCCAACAGCTGCCTAATCAGAAAGTAAAGGGATGTGGAAGCACTGGTACCCTCTGAAGGGCCCCTGTCATGGAAGCCAGCTGGTTAATGACCAACTGGCCACCTCACTGGAAGCCATGCTCTTTATAAATTCCCTCTTGTCTTGCCTGTGGCTACAGTTATTAGGGGGCTGAAAGACCCAGAGGGATGTCTAATGGAGGGAGAAAAGAAAGAGATCAATCCATGCTTTTATCTGCTTCATTCCTTTAGCTTGTACATGAAACCCCAGACTAAAACCTTACACAAACATGAAGCATATGCTATTCATTTCTGTATCCCTCAAAGTTTTAACAAAGTATTGAATCATCAAATTTCAGATCAATAAACAATTGCTGATTTAAGCTATGGATTCTGAGGTGCCTTTGGACAAAAGGAGGCTTCTGTCATCTTCTGCTTATGACCCCAGACCAGAATTCCTGCTTCCAGTGACAGGGTCCCTGAGAGCCTGCCATCCACACAGAATCTGGCCAGAGGCCCAGCCGCCAGGCCTCTGACACCTCTAAAGAACACAGTACCTCAGCTCCTCCTGGCCTTCCTGCCCCCACTCCCATCCCCACCCCAATCAGCTCACTTTCTTTGGAAAGAAAAACCTTCAGTGGAAAGAGAGTATTTTTAGATTCTATTGCTGGGGCATTGGGGAAGAGGGGCAGGGCAGGGGAGGCGTGACCACAGAGGTTACACTAGCAGGATGACACCATTCTCTTCTTGAAAACAATGTCAAGGGAAAGGCTGAGGGATGGCATAGAGCAGGAGCGCCCTTCTTATCTTCCCAACAAATGGGACAACGTGAAGAAATAAAAAGGAACACACGCCAAGGGCTCTGTGAAAACTTAGGGGTGAAAACTAAAGGTTGCCTGAAGCAAAGCCTCAGGTAGTCAAGGGGTTGGAAGTGAGCATCGGCAAGTCACTAACCAGACTGCTCTGCTCTCAATGTGTCTACCAGGGAAGCCGGCTCCATTCCAGAAGGGCAGACGCCCATGGTGGGGGGAAGCCAACCAAGCCCTCACTCCCGTGTCAGGTAAATGGCCCCAGAACCATACTGCACAGGGTCCACACCCTGGGCTCAGTCTTGGAAAAAACAGAGGGTGCACTTCTTTGGGCATTCTGAAGAGGAGGGTCCTCTGGAGTACATGAGCCTGAGGGGCTGTCTTTTTTGTGGGGGCTGAGGTGGCTTTGGATGACTACAAGGCAGCCAGAAGACACAGAAAGCCTTGATGAGAGGCAGATGGAGCGCAGAGGGGAAGGAGGGACAGGCATCAGCTGGATTCTCGTTACAGCAGGCCCAAGGGGCAGCAGAGACAAACACATACCTCTGGAAATGCCACTTCTGTGGCCAGTCCTAAACTGCCCATGCCTGTGGTCAGCACCGAAGGAAGGGAATCGGAGGGATGGTGGGCCAGGTGGGCAAATGCGCAAAGACAAGCTCTGTCACCCCCTTCCCGACAGCCACAGGGAGAGTTTAGAAAAGCTGGTTTGGGGGCCGGCCCAGTGGCGCACTGGAGAGTGCGCCGCTTGGGAGTGCGGCAGCGCTCCTGTCGAGGGTTCGGATCCCATGTGGAGACCAGTTCCCGCTCACTGGCTGAGCGCGGTGCGGGCGCAACACCGAGGGTTGCGATCCTGTTGCCGGTCCCTGGTACGGGCGCAACACCGAGGGTTGTGATCCCGTTCCCGGTCAGTAAAAAAGACAAAAAAGGAAAAAAAAAAAGAAAGAAAAGCTGGTTTGGAACCCAACCTCCTCCTGCCCCTCAAAATGCCTGCAGCGCTGCTTCCATCATCAGGAGCAACCAAAGGGCAGTGGACTCAAGCCAGAGGCTGGTAATCAGAGTCATGGGTTCCACCTCGGCTGGGAGTCCCAGCCATGCTTCATGGGCTGGAGGGGCTGTGGAGGGGCTGGTGGGCTTGGCTGTGTCGCCCCTTCACCTTAAAATCTTTTCTAATGCCAACACTCAATCTACTTTTCTGGAATGAAAAGTTTAGGGCTGCACCTCCCCCACCACCCCCTCAACATTCAAAAGCCGGCTCAAGTGCCTCCCAGCTAGGGCCTGACCCTCTATCATCTTCAGACCTCAGTCTCTCCCGTTAAACTGTGGGGTCCCTGAGGGCCCCACAGGGCCAGGACTGACCTGGCCCCACTGCCCGGGCAGCTGGGTTCCAAAGGACTCCGAGAAGCATCCTGATAACAAGGATGGTAAGGAAGATTCTTAATGGTCCAGTACCCACACTTTTAGCTGAACCTTTTTTCAGTCTAGCCGTATTTATATTATAGCCTACTACCTACTCATGCACTGGCAAGAGAGCCAATGATCTGTCATCCCCCAATTCTTGTCTCATGGTGGGAGCAGCATGTTCTCTCCCAGGGGGAATTATCAGACTCTGGGGAGCTTGTGCAGTTTTAAAAGTATATTCAACATTCAAATAAATCTTTTTTTTCTTAAAGGAATTAAAAAAAGTTTGACCTGATGCAATACCACTCCACACTCATCAGATGGGCTGGAATGAAGACAAAAGGCAGGGCATGTTGGTGAGGACGTGAAGCAACTGAAGCTCTTGCCTCTTGGTGGGAGAGAACACGGGAGAGCTAGGCCAGCCCATGCCCACGCCCAGCAACTTCACTCCAAGGTATTCAGGTACAACATGAGATTGGATCATTTCTGACCAATGAAAATGACAGTTTCATGTATTCGACTTAACGTATACTCAATAAAAATGAATACATATGTTCACCAAAAGATGTGCTGGATGCGCATAACAACGTTTTTGGTAACAGCTCCAAACTGCGAACACCAAGTGCCCATCAACAGTGAAAAGGATAAACACACGCAGGACCTAGCACAGCAATGGGGGCACAGGGAACGAAAGACCCACAATCACAGGCAGCCACTTGTGCTGCCCACAAATGCAGCAGAGCCAGCCTCAACAGAGGAGACAGCACCGTTGTAGGAGCATGTGTGGGTAAAGTTCAGGAACGGGGAAAACTCATCTATGCTGTGAGGAGTTAGGTGAGGGGTCATGCAGGAATGTGACCTTTTTGGGGGGCTGGTCATATTTTGCTTCACAGTGTAGGGGCTGGCTACATGGATATGTTCAGTTTGTAGAAATTTATCAAATTGTACACACTTTTATGTGTACATATATTATAATTTTGTATTATATATATTATAACCCTGTATATATTTTATAATTCAATAAAAAGTTAAAAAAGAAAAAGAAAAAAAAAGAAAGAAAAGAAAAGGCTGAAGACCCTATTTATTCATTCGGTGTACCCCATTACAGAAGCCAAGCCATCCACCAGCTCTGAATGCTGCCTGCTTTTCTCTGTGTGGGCTGGCCATGACCAAAGGTGAGGCCCTTCATGAACACTGCAAAACCCAGATAGAAGGAACGCTCCCCAGTTAGGTCATCCACCCCCCACATGGGAGTACCTTTAACTAAAGCCCCTTGCATTTCGCAGCTGGACCGGGGAGACTGTGTCCAGGCCAGATGGGAGCCTGCAAGGTGCCTCAAGGCCCTCTTCTGCTCAGGCTCCATGGGCCAGGTGCACCCTGCTGCTGCCAAGCCAGCAGGGGGAGGCCTGGGAACATGTGTATGTGCCACTGCACTGTATGGGCTGATGTCTTGGGCTCAGGGCTGAGAGCAGGAAGGCAGGAAACCTGGCTCCATTTTACAGATTAGGAGGTAGATGCCCACAGTAGTTACCATACCTGCCTGAAGTTAGAAGCAGTGCTGAGTAGAAGTTGGGAGGAGCTGGAATGTGGGGAGGTTGTGACCCCCATGGGAAAGCTTCAAGGTCAGGATGAGTATGGGGGGTTGGGTATCCTCCAGGGAACAGCTGGGGGCCATAGCCAGTGCAGACACTCTGTCTGCCCTTAGACAGGGTTCCCACAGGGTTAGCAAGGGCAGTGCAGACAATAACCCTCATGATTGCTGTTCTTGCTATGGGGCAGGCCAACCCCCGCACCAGGCCTCAGCCAGGCTTCAGGTAAGGATGCTCTCACCCCAGAAGTGTTCCTTCCAGGTCTGCAGCCACTGTGGGCTCTGTGGAGAGCTGTCTCCGCATAACGGGTTTGGGCTGGAGTGCCCCATCTTTAGTGAGAAAAAGCCACCATTAGTTTCCCTGAGATAAATTCTTGGAGGTGTTAAGGAAGGGGAGCATAGTCCCAGAAGGAGGGATTGGGGGGGACTGGAGGTGGGAAGGGTGGAAGGGAGGTGAAGTGCATGTGTGTGCATGTGTGTGTGAGAGAGAGAGAGTACGCACAAGCGTGAGCATGCAAGATGCCAGGTGGGCACGAGGTGACAGGGACACTTCAGCAGAAGCATGGGGGGGCTCTGCTGTCACCCACACTCCTCTTCCTCAGAGCTTCAGTGAAATACACTCATCCACTAATTAAAAATAAATAAATAAAAACTTATCAACACCCACTCCATACATTCAACTGCTCTAGACCCTGGGGACACCATGTCCCAGGCACCGAAGAGTAAGGCAGACAATAGAAGTTAGCAAGGCCGGTGCTCGAAGACCACAACAGAGGGTGATGTGAGAGAGAGCTCATCTGAAAGATGGATAAGAGTCAACTGCTGCAAGAGCTGGGGAAGGGCTTTTCAGGCACAGAGAGCAGACAGAGGGAACGGGCTCCTTGGCTCAGGCCTTTCGCTCCTCCCGAGCATCACATCTCAACACCCCTCTATCTCACTGCCTCCTGCCTTCCAGCCCCACCCCCTGCCTGGTGGCCTTCCTTGTCCTTGCTGGAGCCCCACTCCAGCCCTGGGTTGGTCTCCCCTCTCCTCTCAATTCCTGCAGGACCTCGTCTTATCTCTACCACAGCATTAATTCCCCGTGTTGGATGTGCTTGTAGATTATATGCCTTTTGCCCTGTCACCAGGGTGCTCTAAGATTCAGGTCTGAGTACACCCCAGCTCAGAACCCTTCAATGGCTTCCCACTGCCTACAGGACCCAGCCCCAACTCCTCAGGACATGCAGCCACAGCTCCTGACCATCCTCTGGCCTCATCTCCTGCCTTCTCCCCTTCCCCACTCACGAGCCTGGCCCAGACATTATTCATTATGTTCTGCTCCCCATGTGATGGTTTTTAAAATATGTCCACAAATTCTTTGACCCTCCTCTCTTCAAGAGATGGAATCTAATTCCTTCACTCTTAAGGCTGGACCTGGTGACTCCCTTCTAACAAACAGAATATGACAGAAAAGATGGCATGTGACTTCCAAGACTAGGACATCAAGACCTAGCCTTGATGTCCATGTGGTAAGAAACTCAGGCCTCCTGCCACCACCCAGCAAGGAACCATAAGCCTTCTGCCAACAGCCAGGTGGGTGCATCATCTTGTAAGTGGAGCCCCAGCCCCAGCTGAGCCTTCTGAGGACTGCGGCCTCATGAGACCCCAGGCCAGAATCACCCAGCTAAGCCACTCCTGAATCCTGGCCCACAGAAACCATGAGATAATAAACGTTTGTTGTTTTAAGCTGCTAAGTTTTGCGGTAACGTATTACAGAGCAACTAACAATGAAGACATACCAAATGTGTCAACTGCTCTCTGATGAACATGCTATTCTCTGTCTGTGATAGCTCTTGCACTCTGACCTTTCCCCCAAGCTCTTCATCATTTTTCAGAGTCCAACAGAAGTGTCATCTCCTCAATGAAACATCCCTTAACACCATTTCCACCTCTTCACCCCACCCCACTTCACCTGCCCCACGGTTGGCTCCTGCCCTGCAACCTCGCCAATGCTGCGCATGGCTCTGACACGGCCCTTCCTACTCCACATTGTCTTAGTGGCCTGTTGAGGCCTCCTACCTGCCTTGGTGGGCAGCAGAGGCCCAGGTACCCAGAAAGCTACATGCAGGCTCTGTCAAACGGCTGGAGAGCCACTGATCAGGGTTTCATTTCAGTGAGATAAGTGGATTGCAACAAATATTTAAAACCAGAAGCCTCCATTTTTTCCTCCAAATGGTGAGAGAACATAAGGACTAATTCATAAGAGGTCCCATCTTACTCCATTCCAAAAATTGAGCAAGAGAAGCTGACCCACCTGGATCAGAGCAAGCACTTTGTCCTGTACAATGGTGGGAGGGTTGTTCCTGGGAGAGATGATTTTGACCAGAACACTGTCGATGAAATCTCGGTTCGCCACAAGGATGTGGAAGCGGTGGCCACAGTTCTTCACACACGTCTCCAGCACCTGATGTGGAGAGGGAAGGAGAGAGGGCAACACTGTGGGAGCTGGAGATGCCAGGCAGTGAGAAGGGTACCACCCTATGTGACTTGCTCCTAGATATCTTTCTGACGTGTCACCTCTACAGCCAAACCTAGATGGCACATGCATTCCCACACGCTAATTCAGTCGTACCTCTGGGGATGACAGCAGTCCCTTGCTGACTGAAGTCTCCTGTCCCTGCACAATAATCAGGCAATTAGTTGGTAATTGAGGCACCAGTCTTGCACAAGAAGGATGCTGATGTTTTAATGGGATCAAAATGACTGAGCCGTCTCTGAAAATTAGCATTTTAACTCCTCTCTCTGGGCCTCTGGGTGTGAGGCATTAGCCAATGGGACACAGTCTCTGTCACAAGAGGAGGCTGCTGTGACAGCTTAAACCACCTAGTGAATGACTGAGCCTTGTAGGTGAGGAAGTGCATGTACATGCACACACACCTCACATATACAACCTGCTTCTGCAACCTCACCAACCCTGCACATGGCTCTGACATGGCTCTACACATTCAAATTGGCAATTACAAAAGATTTTCCACCCTTGACAGTTTGTGGGCCTCAGCTGCCAGTTGGCTTTAAGGTCCATGTTCAATTCAAACCCTGCCTGTTTCTCCCTTGTCCTGGAAAAGGAGTTACACGGGCCTTAGCCACTCAGAAAAGCAAGATGCATGGGTTCTGGCCAGACGGCCAGTGTGGGCTTAAATCTTAGCTCTACCACTTTTTCCATGAATGGCCCAGGCCTAGTCTCTGGGCCTCAGTTTCCTCATCTGTAAAGTGGGGACAATGAATCCTCCCTTGCAGGATAGTTGGGAAAATTGGAGAGAATATGTTTAAAGCACCTAGCAAAGTACCCTGCATAGGGGAGGGAACAATAAATGATGACTGTCATTATATGATTACTATTCAGAAGGCCACTGAACACACGCAAGTAAAGGACAGCTTCTTATTCCCCCCCAGGACAGGTGAGAGGCAACTTGGAATTCAGAGGTACCAACCGGGAGGGCCTCTCCAATCTTGAACAAAGCCCTCTGAACCTCCCAGTCCTCTGTATACTGATCCACAGGATTACCTGGCCCTTCCCCTGCCCCCCGCCCCTTGCTGTGCCACCATTGACTGGCTGGGGAATGTTGTCAGCAACAGCGAACATTTCTGATTGCCTCGGTTATTCTCATTTGCCCAAACTAAGCTAACCACAGGCTAAATTATGCTGCCATTCCACAGGGTTGAGTTCACACAATTGGGCTTCACCTTGACAAAGCACTGCTGTAAAGGCATAACCATAACATTGACTAATGCTGACTACATGCCAGCACTATGAGAGATCTCTCCACATAATATGTAATCTCACTCAATTCTCACAACTAATTAATTCTCCTTAAGTGGACCTTATTATCCCATTTTTTAGAGTTAAGAGGCTTAGGGAGATGAAGAACTAGTCTAGGTACAAATTGTTGGTCAGTGCCAGAAGCAGGAAGGGAATTCTGATCAGCCTTCTCTGGAGATCTGCTCTCCTCACCCACTTCAAGGCCATGAGGCCACTCCTTCCTCACAGCTTTACCCCCCCAGAGCCACATTAGCTGAGAGTCCCTCAGAACACAGGCAACATGTGCTAGACTTCTTGTTCCCTCATTTGGTCCTTGAAATAACCCTGTAAGGTGGGTATTATCCTATTTTAGAGATGAGGAAGCTGAGGCTCAGAGATGCCATGTAACTTGATCGAGGCAGGGAAGGAGTGGGGGTGGAAGTCGGGGGCAGCAGGTATGGGTGGGAAAGAGAACTGGAAGGAGAGGAGCAGAGCTGATGTGGCAGAGCAGACCATGGCTCTGCCTCCACTCTCAGGACAGCAGTGGACAGGACACACTTCTCACCTTTAGGGAGCACATCCTCCATTTTCCTGGACAGCAGACCTCAAGGTCAGTGAGTTTGGCCTGGCCTTGCAAGTGCCCTGGACAGAGAAGCATGTGCTACAGAGCAGCCCCAAAGCCTGTCTGAGCTGGACGTCCTTCCTCCTTAAGCTGGCAAGGCCATTTCAGGCCACCCTGCCAAAAGGACCTCTGATAGATCTGTCCCTGGGGGTTGTAGGGCATGAAAAACACAGTGGCAATTTCCCAGAACGTAACCAAAACCCATGGAGTAAGCAAAAGGGGCCTCTGAGCAATCAGAAATAGATGTTTTGAGTCCATACACAAAAGCCCAAGCAGAAAGTCCCTCAGGACCTCTTAATAACTTCTATTTTGGGTAAATATTAACAATCTTGGAGGGTACAGATATGAAGTTAGAAAAGGGCCACAAGAAGCAGGGGGACTAAGAGCCACTAACAGGGTAAGTAAAGCTATAAAGGCAGACAGGAGACCTTGCAAAGTGGCCAGGCTGGGCCTTCAGTGCAGGTACAACAGCCCTGCACGGTGCACAAGTCTCTCAAAGGCATCGCTGGATTTGCAGTGAAGACCTGACCATCAGGAAAAGTCAAACAATGTATAACATACCCTGCTGTAGGAAAGCAAGTAAAGGTGGTCTACTTTAGAAAGATTTCCATCCAGTATGGTTACCATGACGTTGGGTGTGTGAAGGGAGAAGTTTTATATAACAGGAAAATGCACTGATGGCTTAGGGCTCATTCCCTGGTGAAAACTCAAATTCATTTTGGGCATCATTCTGGGTTTAGTGAATGCTATGGCTCAAATTCTGAGAAAAAAAATAAAAGCTTTCAACTCCCTATTTCCCAACTGGTCTTTTCTCCTTTATTATCCAAATCTCAATTCCCTAGCAGAGAAAACTCTCCTAATAAGTCTTAGGTTTTTACCTGGACAAAAAATCCAACAGTTTCCCTGTTTTAAAAGGAAACATGTTCTGTTTGGATAAATAACCCACTATTTCAAACCTACAGAGAAGGCGACATGCTGACCTGTTATAGTTTCTATTTTAAGAACTCCCTGTGGCCCAGATTTTGCCACATCTGAAAAACTGTTAGCTTTCAAGCCAGAAATAACACCTGAAGTCATCCTTTTTAATTCTCTGACATCTTAAGGAAGGGCAAAAATCTGGTCTGTTTCTTTCTGAAATGAGTTGCTTGGTTGACTTTTTCAACAACCTTCGCAACTATTTTCAGTTTTTACCCCATACAAAAGACCATGTTACAATGGCTATCCACAGCTCAGTACCTCACTAGCTGTGAAGGTTACCTCTCGGAGCCTGAGTTTTCTCACCTTTATGAGGGGCTGGGGGATAATAAAATCTATTTTGGAAGGTGATTGTAAACATCTGAAATAATATCTGAAAACTTTGCAGTCTCAGGCAGGTACTCGTTAGATGGAAGTTAACATTTTTACAAAGAAGAAACTGACACCTAGAGAAGCAGCAGGCCCCCAGTCTCAGAGCAGGCTGGTGGCAGAAAGGGACCCAGGTTTTCAGTCTCTCCACTCTGGGCTTCTCTACCTGACATAGAAGATAAGGTGTTGCCCATACCTTATCTTCTGCTGCTCTACATTTACCAAATTGAAGCTCACCACCTGTTTCAGAAGAGGGCAGGAAAACCCAAGGGCACTACCAGAAGGCTCTGCTGAAATCCAGCAGCACAGGCACCAAGCCACTTGGAGGCTGTGCTGAGTGGGCAGAGGGAAGGCCTGTGAGTGGGACAAGGCTGGGAGCACAGAGTTTCCCAGATGCTTTCCCTCCCCCAGGAGCACAGCACTCACTGTTAATGCCAGCATCACTTCTCTGTAGTTCCTGTTTCCATTGAGCCGCTTCTTCAGAGCTCGAATGGCATCCTTTGGCCTAGAGAAAAGGACAGATATATTAAGATCTTCGTAAATCCCATTTTGAGGCACTGTCCTACAGATTCACTCCCATTTGCATGAAGTAGCATGTATACAAGGTTGTATGCTGCAGCAACCTTTTACATTTATAAACATAAATGAATAGAAACAAATTGAATGTCCATCAATAAGAAACAGGTTAAATTAAATCATGGCTCAGCTGCACAATGGAATACTATGCAGCTGCAAAAAAGAGTAAACACTTTATACACCAATAAGGACCAAACTCAAAAGATGCACATAAAGTCATTCACAGAACAGTGCATGCGGCATGCTACTATTTGAGTTATAAAAAAACAGCAAACACATACATAACACACATGCCAGTGTAAAGAAGAGAATATTTGGAAAAAGCCATAAGAACCTGGTTACCGTGGCTGCCCCTGTGAAGGGAAACCTGTGGCAGAGGTGGAGAGAGGTTTCTCACTGGATTGCCTTTCTGCAGGCCTTTTAAATTTTGTATCACATGCAAGGCCTTTTAAATTTTGTATCACATGTATTCAAAACAGTAACTAACCCTTTGTTGTATGGATATACTGAAGAGAGTTTTTCCAGAGAAACCACAAGGCAGACATAGAAGAGAGAGTGGCCAGGTCCTGTCTTAGGTCTGCATGTTTGGTTCCTCCTAGATTTCATGGAACTCCTTTTCCCAGAGAAAACTTAAGTGAGTTTCCTCAAAACCCAAGGAATCATGTACTTTTAGGTAATAGATCTCATGAGGATTCCCAGAGGGAATATTATAGAATCATAGGCAAATCCCAGTTTACAAATGGGCCATGTTCAAAAGCTTGTTCATAAATTGTTAGGAACATGGAATGAGTTCTTCCTTAAATTACTGTTAAACCTGAGAGTTAAGATCCCCATCCACCCTCTAAGCACACCTATTACATGCAGGTCTTGTGTCTAACATGTTATTTAATTTATTCTATCCCAGGATTCAACAGAGTTGTGGGACTAAGAGGCTGCCCCTGGCATGAAGTCCCTGCCCCCTGATGCCCCATCACCCTGTGCTCTGGGGAGCTGCTGCCCTTTGCTATCACGAGTGGGCTCTCCCCTTCCACTAACTAATGTGTCAATATACATCAGTCATTCCTAGATTGTATGCTAGGGACCTCTTATTCCCACAGTTCTAAAATATTTATATTCTATTTACCAAATGAAAAGTCCTTTCAAAAGTGTGTGAGGAAGTCAGGGGAGGGGAGGGTAAAAGCTCTGCTAATCGGCCTAGCTTAGAGAGAAAGACACAGTAGCAAGGCAAGCAAGTCTTCTGGAAGAAATTTTAAAAACATCCTGAATCACCTATTTCCCATTCCCAATGTGAAACATGGCTGCCATGCAGAAAATTTTGGGTCCTGAGTGAAAGGGCTGATGGGAAGAGGAATGGGCCCTAGTCAAGTGTGTTTGAAGCATGGCTGCTGTTTCCAAACAGGGATTCTGATTTCTGAAAATATGACTTGACCAACTCTCTGCTTTGAGGACTGTTTGTGGCCTGAGCTGGTGAAAGTCAGCCTCTACTGGCCAGGAGCATGGACTGATTTCCTCGCTCAAAGGCTCTGCCAAACCACGGTTATTCCTGACCTGCATCTGCCATCCCTCTCAGTCCAGTCTCTTTCCTCTCCTCTTGAACCTCCATGGAGCAGAAAAATGGGAACAGCTTCTGAGGGCTGTGATCACTCTGGCTGGCAGAGCACCAGCACACTCAGAGCTCTTCTGGTTTGGGGGCCTCGGTAGTGGGAAATCAGACAGTCAGAAGGCTCCTGGGTTAGACTTAAAATGAAAACTCATCCACAGGCTGTGGAAAGTGCTGCCTAAGAGTGACTGGGTGAGCACAAAAGCAAGTATTTATCTCTCTCCCCAGGGGAGAAGCTTCAGAGAGGAAGATCAAAGTCTTGTCAGAGGAGCTGCAGCAGCTTAGACAGTGTGGAGCTGGAAACCAGGAGAAGGGAGAGAAGCTCGAGTCAAGAGCCAAGATGGAGCAGGAGAAAAAGATTAGGAAGAAACAGTGTGGGATGGCACCAAACCCTGGCAGCTTTCAGCAGAAAGGTGGAACTGTTCGGCAGTCCCCAGGACCTCATGACCTGGCCTCTGGCCCATATTCACTCTCCCCAAAGTCTCCTCCAACCCGAGACTCTTCAGAGCCCTTCTTTCCAGTCATGTGAACTCTTCACTGTTCCCCAAACAAGCCACGTCCTCCAGCCACAGCCTTTACACCTCTTTGTCCTTCAGTTCCAGAACCGCACTTCTGAGAAGGTTTCTCCTCTTTAACCTCCAAGAGGACATGGCTGCCCCTCCGCCATCACCCTGCATACTTCCCCCCAAGCCCTGGCTATTATCTTGCTCTACCGCATTTATCAGTTCCTCCTGCGTGCTCTCTCCAGCTTAGAGGCTGGAGCACAGACAAAGATTCAGTGAGATGGGGAAGGTCCAGAGATGGTCCTGAAAATGACCCAGGTCAGTGGATTCTCATAAGAGCCACATATCAGAATGGTCTGGGGAGCAATTCCCAAATCCACATGCTTATGCCCTAATTAGGTAGGTCTGGGGTAATGCCTGACAGGGTCTAAAACATTCCCAGGTGGGTTATTCAGCCAGGCAGTCCTGGTTAATGACTGAGGGACTGCCATGGAAGGCCTCAAGCATCAGCACTCCTCGGGCTGGGGGTGACCTCAGCCCTGGACATTAGGGAAAGCCCAGGGAGAGGCTTGTGGGGCAGTTCACCAATCAGCAGCCACCAGGACCACAGCCTGCTAGAGGGAAAGCTCTGCATAACTACAAGAAATGCAGGCAGAGCATGAGTGTCTGGAGCCAGGTGAACCTGGGCTTATATCCTAGTTGTGCTGTGAGGCTTTAACAAGTGACCAAACCACTTGGGGTCTCAGTTTTCTTAACATTAAAACATACCGTCCCTACTTTGTAGGGCTGTTGGGGGGCTGCATGAGAATGATGCAATCCAGGGCTGGGCCCAAGGCCTGGCACATGGCAAGTGCTCAGAGAACGGCAGACAGGGTAAGGGCAATGAACCCACAGAGATCTTTACCAAGGACTGGCCAGATAACCAACACCACAAAAATAAAAGTGATGAAGAAAGTCATAGGCAATGGAAATCTTTAAGGGATTAATAGCAAATCCATATATATAGCATAGATATGGGGATATATTTGCATAGTCAGATACTTTATATACGAGAGTGCTTCAAAAAGTTCGTGGAAAAATAAAATGAAAAGATAATGAACTTTTTCAGGAATTTTTTGAAGACCCCTTGTATATTTATTCTTTAATCCTTTTAACAACACTACTAGATAGATACTTTTATAAGTGAGTGAACTGAGACACAGGGAAATGAAGTAACTCAGCCAGGGCTGCACAGAAAGTGAGTGGTGACCTAGGATTCCATCTGGGGGAATGGCTCCAGGCTCCACACCCCTAATTCCACTACAGTATGCTTCCCATGTGTATGTCACAAGCATCACTCTCCAGCCTGGGGGTGTCCACCTTCCTCCCCTGTCATCTTACCTGTCTCACCTGGCTGATGCCCTGGGATCTGTAAGACTCCACTCAGGTGTCACCTCCTCCAAGAAGCCTTTGCTGCCGACAGCCCCAAGGCTGGCCGGCTGCCACTGTGCTGGTCTCTCTACCTAGCTATGTAACTTCTCTCTCTCTCTCTCTCTCTCAGCACTTGTCACACTGATATGACTGTGTTTTCATGCCTGCGTTCCTCATGAGACTGAGTGCCCTAGGGACCTCATTCATTCATTCACTTATTTAACAAATATTTATCAAGAGCCACTTACGTGTGTACTGTGCTAGCTGCTAGGGATAAAACGGTGAGTAAAGCAGATGGAATTCTGCCCTCATGGGGCTCATAGTCTAGTGGGGGTTGTGGGGCAAGACAGACACTAACAAACACCACACAGATATAGAAGTTTAAAATGTGAGGAGCATAAGTATAATACAGAACACTATGAAATCCTATCATGGAAGACCTGTCCAACCTGGGAGGGAAGGGTGTCAGGAAAATGAGATTCAAACCAGGCTCCAGTGAATGATGTCAACTACTTAGAGAAAGAGAGAGTGAGAGGGAAATAGAAGGAACAGTGAGACAGAGGCCCTACAGTGAAAGGCACAAAGGAGTGAAGGGGCGGATGGGGCACATTACCAACAGCCAATTTATGGGGTTTTTAGGAAGACATTTCGACAGTCACCTCACATCAGAGGCAAGGACAGGAAATCCTCAGCAATCACTGCGGTGCTCTCACTCAAAAATGCAGAACAGGAGTTTAGGCCACTTTAGAAGGAAGGTGTGACCAGGCCTTCTGTGAGGTGAGGATTTGAAAAAGGACCAACCCCCTCACAGACTTTGGAAGGTGGCTTTAGCCCCTTTGGAATGAAAAAGCTCCTGGGTTGCTGGGCCTCCTACCCTGAAGCCATGTAAGATTTGAGCAATTCACTGGAAACTAAGTTGCAAACATATTGGTATACAACTCAAATTTTTGGAGAATTTCAAACTGGGTATAGGAATGTGGAAAATTCAAGAAGCTGAAAGATCAGCGGGACTGAAGGGCCCTAAGTGGGGCTGCAGAGGGGCCCACGTCTCATCATCAGGGTTCTTAAGGGTTTTATCCCTAAGAGCCTGAGAAGGCCCTTGAAAGCTTATTAGCAAGGGAGTTACTTGATGAATTCTACTGAGGGGAATGGATGGGGGGAAAGGGCCGAGGCAGATGTCTACCTCTAGAGTAAAGCACAGACCTTAGAGAATGATGCAGCTGACCTTCACTACCTTTCCAGCCTGATTCCACACAACACCCCCCCCACCCACCCCCACCCCATGTCTCGCTATTAAACACGCTGACCCTTTTCATGCTACACTCAGCAACAGGGTACACTTCTCCACCTGCCACCTTGAAGCCCCAGACCAAAGCCAGCTCATCCAGGAGGCATATGCACCTGCCTCTCCCCTGAGTCCATGGTACTCTGCCACAGCCCTGGCAAGTCTTCCCAGGTGACCCTCAAGTGCAGGCTGGCACGTTCACCTTGGCATCCCAGAGTCATTACAACGCCACCAGTAGAGGTCAATAAACACAGCTGGATGGCTGGATAAACAAGTGAACGAGTGGTGTCAAAGGATGTGAGCAGGAAAGGAGCCCAAGTGGATCTAAAGGAAGACACTGGTCCTCAACAACTATTTGTGTCACATCTGTGTGCCAGGCACCTACATTTAGCTGGTGAAAATATGCTACCTTTCACCAAACACTCCCGCTGCCCCCAACTCCAGAGTCACGTGTGCAGTCACCCTGTCAGCAGTCCCCAGGAGCTTGGCCAGCAGCTGGGATCTACTCCTGATCTCTGCTCCCCAACCTGCTCCACCTCAGGAAACAGCGGTGACACCCTGTGGCTGTTCAGGCCCCAAACCTTGCAGTTATCCTTGACTCTTCACTCATATCCCACCTCAGCAAATTCCACTGGCTCTACCTTCTAAATATATTCAGAATGGAATCATTTCTCATTTCCTTCTCTGCCATCACCCTGTCCAGCCAGCCATCACCTCACACCAGGATTACTGTGAGAGCCTCCTAACTGGGTTTTTGCTCTGCCTTGGCCTGCCCCAGCCAAGACATTCTGAAGACAGTAGACAGTGATCTCTTTACAATGATAGTTAGACCAGGCCACTCCTCTGCTCAAATCCTCCGATGGATTCCCCTCTCACCTGAGTCAAAGCCAGAGTTGCTTTGATGCCTACGTACCGGCCCTGCATTTCTGGATCCCCACAACATCAATGCCCTCATCTCTGGGCACCCTCTTCCTCGATCATTCTGCTCCAGCCTCACTAGCCATCTTGCTATTCCTCAAACACACCAGACACTCTCTGTCCCAGCTCTTCTGTGCCTGCTGTTCCCTCTACGTGGACAGTTCTTCCCTTGTATAATCCTCACCCCTCACTCCTTCGTCTCCTTTAAGTTTTTGTTTAATGTCACCTTCTCAGTGAGACTTTCTTTGATCGCTCTATTTAAAATTGCTAAGTCCCAGTCTTCTCTCTCCCCATCTTCCTTCCATAGTCTTGTCCCATCTGAACAGGTTACATTTTTTTTTTCCTTTTTGTCTTTTTTCGTGACCGGCAACGGGATCGCAACCCTCGGTGTCGCACCCGCACCGCGCTCAACCAGCGAGCGGACCGGTCTCTATATGGGATCCGAACCCTCGGCGGGAGCACTGCCACGCTCCCAAGCGCCACACTCCACCGAGCGCGCCACCGGGCCGGCCCAAGGTTACATGTTTTAATTATCCTTCCCACTCCAGACTGCAGCTCCCCAAGGGGAGGGAGACTGTCTTGTTCACTGCTGTGTCCTCAGTACTTACAATAGGGCGCGGCACAGGATAGTCACTCAATCAATGGTTGTTGAATAAGCAGGACCAACCTTAAGAGGCTGGCACCCAGTTTATACGTGGCAAGGCTACTGAGTGACAGTGTCAAGATGCAAGCCCAGGGCTGCCTGAGTCCCAGCTGTTCTCCTTATCACTTTGGAGATGGTTTAAGAGGACATGGCTACAGGAAATAAAGTGTTTATGGTGTGGACAGAGGGCTAAATACAGACCAATCTGTAAGATGTACAAATAGAATGTAGCTATAAAGTGGAAGGAGAGGATGTAGTAAATAACAGCAACAACAACAGATCCAGCAGTGCAGGAATGCAAGCGAGGCTACCCACAGGTTAAGTCCATCCACACCAGAAACACGCACTGCTCTATGCCACGTGCATCACTTTCTCACTCCCTGCCCTGTCTGACCCACCTTCCTCCATGGACACTATGGTGTTCTTTGACTCCTGGGGCCCTCGTCCAGCAAACCAGGACAGAGGCAGCCCCAGGTCTGCAAAGGAGAGGAAGGGGCCAAGGAGGAGGAGATGATTTGGCTGCAGAGACTAATGGCCACTGGAGACCAGTGACCAAGCGGCTTCATTTCCACTTGTGATTAAAAGCAAGTGATTAAAAGAGGTTGTCACTGCTCTAACTCGAGCACTGCCATTGGGGAAGGGGGGGAGGGATGGATGGGAAAAGGACAGATAATTAAGAGTGTCGGCTTATTAAAGTAAACAGACTAAAAACAAAATAAAAAGTAAAACCTACCACCCTTAAGCCCTGACAGGCTTAAGGGTGATAGGTGGCTTAAGGGTGAACCCCAAGAACTGAGAGAGGCTTCCCAGGATGATGGGTGATGGGGGCACACGTACCCTTCCTCTGTTTCATTGATGATGTCGCAGATCTCCATGTTCAATGTCCAGTCCTCACTTTGCAGGGAGCCATCTGTTGCCTTTTCTGTGAAATCAGAGAGAAAACCGATTTACATTTCTCCTGGAATAAGGAGGACCTGGCAGAATATGGGAAGAGACAGACCACCACATTTTCTTTCCAAGCAGATGGACTGAGCCCACAGAGCCTTCTGAGGGTACTGCCTTCACAACAGAACAACTGGGGACAGAGCTGAGCCTGAGGGCTGGTGTCATAACATGGTCCTCCACTCTCCACAAACTCCAGATTGAAAAGCTTATGACACCTAAAACACGAGGATGCTGGGCCGGCCCATGGCTCAGTTGGGAGAGTGTGGTGCTGATAACACCAAGGCCATGGGTTCGGATCCCTATATAGGGATGGCCAGTTAGCTCACTTGGGAGAGCGTAGTGCTGACAACACCAAGTCAAGGGTTAAGATCCCCTTACCGGTCATTGTTTAAAAAAAATAAAAATAAAAAACATGAGGATGCTAAGTTGATGAGCCGACGGATTCTGGAGTCAAACTACCTGGGTTCAAATACAGGCTCTACCACTTACCAATAGTGTGATCTTGTACAAATTACTTAACCTCTAGGTGCCAAACAACAGTATCTATCCCATAGAGCTGTTATGAAAATTAAATGGGTTAATATATAAAAAACACTTAGAATGCAGCCTGGCACACAATAAGTCCTGTGTAAGAATTTGCTATTCTAACTGTTAAAAATCAACTGCAGTTGTTAGAAACTACATCTCAGAAAAGGGGGAGGAAGAAGGAACCATCGTTTAGTAAACCACTGTAGGCATAGCATTGGGTGCTTCACATACATTATTCTATTTCATCTACAAAGCAACCTTCTGACCATTCAGTGGGGGAAAGGAAAATCTTTTCAATAAATGGTGCTGGAAAAACTGGATCTCCACATGCAAAAGAATGAGGTTGGACCCTTGTCTTATACCATATACAAAAATTAACTCCAAATGGATCAAAGACATAAACATAAGAGTGAAAACTATAAAACTCTTAGAAGAAAACATAAAGTCTTCATGACATTGGATTTGGCAATGATTCCATAGATATGACACCAAAGACACAGATAACAAAAGAAAAAACAGACCAATTGAACTACATTCATCCCTTGATGTCTGAGGAGGATTGGTTCCAGAACTCCCCTTGGATACCAAAACCTGTGGATGCCTAAGTCTCTCATATAAAATGGCATAGTATTTGTATATAACCTACACGCATCCTCCTGAATGCTTTAAATAATCTCTAGATTTCTCATAATACCTAACACAATGTAAATGCTATGTAAATAGGTATAATACTATATTGTTTTTTATTTGTATTATTTTTTATTGTTGTAGTGTTAGTTTTCCCCCCATGGTTTGTTGAATCCATGGATACAGAACCCACAGATATGGAGGATCAACTGTACATAAAAATTAAAAACTTCTGTGCCTGAAAGGACACAACAAAGTGAAAAGGAGACCTATGGAATTGGAGAAAATATCTGCAAATCATATATATAATAAAGTGTAAATATCCAGAATATAGAAAGAACTCCTACAACTCAACAACAACAAAAACTATCCAATTAAAAAATGGGGAAAGGACTTGACCAGACATTTCTCCAAAGAAGATATACAAGTGGTCAACAAATATATAAAAAGATGTTGGACATCACTAAGAATTAGGGAAATGTAAATCAAAATTACAATGAGATATTATCTCATACCCATTAGGATGGCTGTTATAGAAAATACAGAAAATAACAAGTGTTGGTGAGGATGTGTAGAAATTGGAACTCCTGTGCACTGTTGGTGGGAATGTAAACGGTGCAGCCGCTGTGGAAAACAGTATGGTGGGTCCTCAAAAAATTAAATATAAAATTACCATATGGGGCCGGCCCGGTGGCGCACTAGAGAGTGCACCGCTTGGGAGTGCGGTGGCGCTCCCACCGAGGGTTCGGATCCCATGTGGAGACCGGTTCCCGCTCACTGGCTGAGCGCGGTGCGGGCGCAACACTGAGGGTTGCGATCCCGTTGCCGGTCCCTGGTACGGGCGGGACACCAAGGGTTGCGATCCCGTTACCGGTCAGTAAAAAAAGACAAAAAGGAAAAAAAATAATAATAATAAAATAAAATTACCATATGATCTAGATCTGAGAATATACCCAGAAGAACTGAAAGTAGGGTATCAAAGAGCTATCTGTACATCCATGTTCATAGCAGCATTGTTCACAATAGCCAAAAGGTAAAAACAACCCAAGTATCCATTGACAGATGAAGGGATAAACAAAATGTAGTATATACACACACATATAATTGTTATATACATACTACGGAATATCATTCAGCCTTAAAAATGAAGGCAATTCTGGCCAGCCTCCAAAAGAAAAAAAAAAGGAAGACAATTCTGACACATGCTACATCACGGATGAACCTCGAGGACAGTATGCTAAGTGAAACAAGCCAGACACAAAAGGACAGATACAGTGTGATTCCACTTATATGAGGTACCTAGCCAAATTCATAGAGACAGAAATCTGAGTGGTGGTTGCCAGGGGCTGGGGGAAGAAAGAATGGAAAGTTAGTGTCTAATAGTGTACAGAGTTTCAGTTTAGGAAGATGAGAAGGTTCTGGAGATGAATAGCGGTAATGGTTGTACAACAATGTAAACGTACTTAATGTCACTGAACTATACACTTAAAAATTGTTAAAATGGTAAATTTTATGTTATGTACATTTTAGCACAATAAAAAAGTCACCCTAAGGCCGGCCCGTGGCTCACTCGGTAGAGTGCGGTGCTGATAACACCAAGGCCACAGGTTCGGATCCTATATAGGGATGGTCGGTGTGCTCACTGGCTGAGCGTGGTGCTGACAACACCAAGCCAAGGGTTGAGATCCCCTTACCGGTCATCTTTAAAAAAAAAAAAAAAAAGTCACCCTAAAAGAAAGAAAAAGTATACAGGTATATAAGCCAACAGACTGTGGGGTTGGTAGGAATAAGGAAGTGAGGATCAGAGATCATTCAGGCCTGTTGCCTCATTTGACAAGAAACCTAAGGCCCCAAGAAGAAAAGGGAATAGTCCAAGAGCTCAGGATCATCAGTGGCAGAGCCAGGACTAGAACTAGGGTCTCTTGACTCCCTGCCCCCTCTGTGCTGTGAGCTCCCTGAGGACAGGGACTAGGTGTGTCTTGCCTTCCACTGTGATCCCAGTGTCCAGCACTTGGTAGCTGTGCAATACATTTATGTCCGATGAATGATCTCTAAGTTAGTGGTTCTCAGCCCTGGCTGCACATGAGAACCACCTGAGGAGCTTCTGGAGCATACCAATACTTGAGCCTCATGCCCCAGAAGTTCTGATTTGAGTGGTATGGGGTGGGACCCAGGCATTAATAATTTTCAGAAGGGGCCGGCCCGGTGGCGCACTGCTACAGTGCGCCGCTTGGGAGTGCAGCGGCGCTCCCGCCGAGGGTTCGGATCCCACATACAGACCGGTTCCCGCTCACTGGCTGAGCGAGGTGCGGGCGCAGCACCGAGGGTTGCGATCCCGTTGCCGGTCCCGGTCCGGTACGGGCGCGACACTGAGGGTTGCGATCCGTTGCAAGGAAAAATAAATAAATAAATAAAATAATTTTCAGAAGCTTCCTGGGATCTAATATGCAGTCAAGGTTGGTAACCACTGTTCTACATCGTGCTCTCTCTAGCTGGCGAGTGAGAGACAGAGACTTGGTAGTTTTCTCTGGGAGTTCACAGTCTCTGGCTGGTTCTCTCCGGCTTATCTTATCATCCTGCCTGCTCTGCTTAAACAGGCATCACGTCTGTTACAGTGCAGTGGGGTGCCATTAATTCTCTCTGCAGGTCCTTGGCACCAGGGTACAGATATTATAGCACCAAGAGTGCTGTGGTTGTCTTCTGTTACAGCTCAGGCTGGACTGTATCATGAATGTCTGCCTATCTACCTCCCTCATGATAATGACCTCTGAAGACAGGGCCCTAACCATCTCCCTCTCCTCAGCTCCAAGGATGGTGCATGGCACATCTGAGGCTCTTGTCCATCTTGAGTAAATGACATTGGGACTATGTGGCTTTACTTCACCTTAAAGTTACAGAAAGAGCTGCTTCAGAGTAGTCTGCAGCCTGCCTGATGTACTTTGTTTCCTTCTGGCCCTGTTATCTTCTTTTTAAGAGGGGTGAGGAAAGAGTGGGACAGCTGTCATAGAAAAGAACATCTGACAAAGTGGGGAAGAGTACTTGGAATTCATTCTCTTGTCTCTCCAGCAGAAGGGGGAGCACCCACAATTAACATTCACAAAGCATGTTAGGATTCTGAAGCAACAGGCAATAATGGTTCTGTGGAGAATGCTGGGATTGATTTTTCTTTCCACCTGGTTTGCAGATGCCAATCTGCCTCACTAGCATAGAGTCATCCAGAAGATTCATTTCATATTATTGAGGAATATTATCTGATGAGCTTCCTAACCATCTAAACCCCTTTTTCTTCTTTCCCCACACCCAGCATGGAGCACCCCTAAATGCCAGGCCTTTGTGCTGGCACCTCTGGGCTCCTACCCACACTCTTGATTTGGGGGGAAAGAGATAATTTGGCCGTTTTCTTCTTCATTCTTACCAAAAGGATGTTGCTGAATGCAAAATGATAAAACCAGCCCTCTATTGCCTTCTGGTGCTGGCTGCCTCTGAAGTCACTATATTTAACATCAAAGTATAGAAAGCAGCAGCCAAGAAACCAAGCCACTGGATTGTGGATTGTGAGGTTCCTCCCAGCAGGACTGTCTTAGTTTTCAGACTGCATGGGAGGAAGGGTAGGCAGAAATACCATGTTCATCATTGCTGTCAGGGTCAAGGCTTTAGGGCATCCTGGCCCTGGTCCTACACCAAGCGGAAGGTGGCCTTTCTGAATGGATATTATGCCATGGCAACAGCATCAGGATGGTATGCTCCTCTTGTATTGAAGGTTTAGTGGGAGCTATATCTGATTGTTCCAGCACTGCCCCAGCCCCTGGTCATATCACCAGAGAGGTCAGCAGTTTGCAACCAGAGTCACTGGTGTCTTGATCTTTACCCCTGAGGGCTGGCTGATGGGAATGACTTGTCCCATTGCTCCCCAGAGCATTCTGCTATTGCACCAGGTTTTAATTTAGGGGTTTTTTTTTGTTTGTTTTTGCTTTTTAAATGATGACCGGTAAGGGGATCTTAACCCTTGACTTAGTGTTGTCAGCACCACGCTCTCCCAAGTGAGCTAACTGGCCATCCCTATATAGGGATCCAAACCCATGGCCTTGGTGCCATCAGCACCACACTCTCCCCAGTGAGCCACGGGCCGGCCCTTTAATTTAGGTTTTGATGATTTACGTGACAAAAGAAATGAGAGTGGACTTTCCTTTCCTCTGGCCTGGGGACAGGACCAAGTTAGGGAGCCCACATTGAATGGCCTAAGTTCCAGAGGCAATCAGATACAACTTTGTTCCCATTTGCTGGGAATTCTTTAATGAAGCTAAAAATAAGAACTGATTTGAGCTCCTTTGCCAGCCTTACACCTCTCATCTGTTTCAGCAGAGCCAAATACCCACAGTTGTGTTTGTATAGCATTTCCAGCAAAGTGAAAAGAAAGAAGCATTCTTTTGGGTTGGTTCTTTATAACCAAAATTAATACATACCTTTTAGCTTGAAAACTCAGAATCCTAGTTACTGAATAGAAGGCGCTGACCCCATGGATAAGTTATCATGCCTTTGAACCCCTTCCTGGTATTATTAGAGGAAGGGAGAGGGTGAATATAAGGTTAATGGATTCTGCTTCTAAGCCGAACTTGGAAGTGAGGTTTCATTGATTTAATATTTCCTCTATTAAGCCTCCCAAGTCTGTGTCCCTTGTGGCCCTACCAAGGTGCAACCTTGGTACTTTCTTCCCCCTGAGTGTCTGTTCCACAGCCTGAGTTGTGAAGAAGACCAATGACTAGTGCTCGATGGCCCCCTGACCAGCTGGCCTCTCCCCTTGCTGGCTCAGAAGGGTCACAAGCCCAGGCCTGCAGGCAGAGCTGCTTCCTTCAGGATAAGCCTCCTCCTGGGGAAGCTGCTGGATTTTTCGCCACGGACATGCCCCTTCTGTGACTCCGGTAATGAGTCACCTCCCCTGGGCGTGGACACCTCAAAGGGGAGAAAAGAGGAGGGGGGTATTCAGAGCGTGGCAGGAAGAACAGGGACAGGAGGTGCAGATCATTTCATTGCTGCGGCCTCCAGCACAGATGGGGCTTTTCCTGCCTCAGGGTGAAGCTGTCTGGAGTACACTGCTGTCCCAGTGGCTACATTGTGCCTGCCCTTCTCAGCCTTGCCACTCACCACCCTGGCTTGCCTTCTCCTGGGTTGCTCTGATTTCCCTTATAGTCCCAGGAGTGCTGCTTTGTGACTTGGAAGCTTTTTTCCATATTCATGAATGGGCGGGGAGGGGGTGGGCCTCTCTGGGGCCTATCTGGCTCTTAACCCTAGCTGATGGACTTTCTCACCCTTCCTCTCCCTCTCCACATGCACTTGCCTCATCTTGTAGGCCACAGTCAAGTACTGCCTCTGTACCTGCCAGACTGGTGCCATTTAAGGATTTTGATTAAGATTTTCCCAACTCTGCCCACTCCTCTGCATCACATTCATCTGAAGGCAGATTCTCACAAGTTGTGTGTGTGTGGCGGGGGTTGCCTTTTCGAAGGTGTTTGAGTGCCACGTGTGACGAATAAAGAGGGTAAAAAAGTTAGGATATATTCTTTCTGGTAAAAAATGAGCGATAATTAAAACAATTAGGCTTTTTTATGCAGACTGATGGCTGTCGCACAAACATTTTGAGCAGTAGCTATATTTTTGGAGTGTGTTGTCACTGCTTTTAAGTACAGCTTTTGTTTGGATGTGTGAGTTCTAGCACATTATGTAAAAAGCAAGTGTCACTTCTCCATAGCTGCATCTGGTAAAACAAGGACACTTCCAGTTTCTACAGAGGTCATCTATTTCATTGAGTATCAGTGGAAGTGTGGGTTGTACTTAGCTTTTGTTAAAATGGTGGTGATCGCATCCCTCTCATGAATTCAGAGTTAGGATGGGGCAGTTTCCAAATTCATCTAAGATGTCAACTTCAGCTCTAAACTGAGGCTTTGCTAGCAGGTGGGGCAATAGCATGCAAATGATCAGGCTTTAGAGAGTCAGACAGACCTGAGATCAAATATTGGTATCATCAATTCAACTACAGGATCCTGGCATGATGTTTTTATTTCATTGTAGGTTCAATTTGCATTTCCCTAATGACTAGTGAGGTTGAGCATCTTTTCACATGCTTATTGGACATCTGTATATCTTCTTTGAAGAAATGTCTATTGAAGTCCTTTGCTCATTTTTTAATTGGGTAGTTTCTTTCTTGTTAAGTTGTAGGAGCTTTTTATATATTCTGGATATTAATCCCTTATCAGATATATGCTTTGCAAATATTTTCCCTTATTCTGTGGGTTGTCTTTTCACTCTCTGATAGTGTCCCTTGAAACACAAAAGTTCTTAATTTTGATTAAGTCTTATTTATCTATTTTTTCTTTTTGCCTGTGTTTTTAGTGTTACATCCAAGAAATCATTGCTGAATCCAGTGTCATGAAGATTTTCCCCTGTTTTCTTCTAAGACTTTTAGTTTTTGCTCTTATATTTACGTCTTTGGTCCATATGGAGTTAATTTCTGTATATATTTAAGATAAGGGTCCAACTTCATTATTTTGCATGTGGATATCCATTTTTCCAAGCACCATTTATCAAAAAACTATCCTTTCCCCTCTAAATGATCATGGCACTGCTGAAAATCAACTGACGATATATGGGAGGGTTTATTTCTGGGCTATTTTATTCCATTAGAATACATGTCTGTTCTATCGCTTCTCGGCCTTTTGGCTAAGATCAAGTATAGAATACATGTCTGTTTTTATGTCACTACCACACTGTTTTGATTATTGTAGTTTTGTGGTAAGTTTTAAAATCAGAAAGTGTGGGTCCTCCAACTTTATTCTTTTTCAAAGTTGTTTTGGCTATTTAGGGTACCTTGAAATTTCATGTGAATTTTAGGATGGATTTTTCTATTCTGCAAAAAATGCCATTAGGGTTTTGATTGGGATTGTATTGCATCTATACACCACTTTGCATAGTATTGCCATCTTAACAATATTGTCTTCCCACCCATGTATACAAGATGCCTTTCCATTTATTTATGTCTTAATTTCTTCCAGCAATGTTTTATAGTTTTCAGTGAGCAAGTTTTTTGCCACCTTGGTTAATTCCTAAGTATTTTATTCTTTTTGATGCTACTGTAAATGGAATTGTTTTCTTAATTTCCTTTTTGGATTGTTCATTGTTAGTGTACAGAATCATAACTGAGTATTGATTTTGTATCCTGCAACTTTGTTAAATTCATTCATTAGCTCTAACAGTTTTTTTTGTGATATTTTTAGGGTTTTCTACATATAAAGTCATGTCATCTGCAAACAGAGATAATTTTACTTCTTCCTTTCTCGTTTGGATGCCTTTTATTTCTTTTTTCTTCCCTAATTGCTCTGGCTAGAATTTCCAATACTATGTTGAAGAGAAGTGGTAGAAGCAGACATCCAAGGGCCTACATATACTTTTATAAAACCTGATCATACACTGGGAGAGCAAACAAAGATGGAGAAGATGCATTTGAGTCCTCATTCCAGAAAAGTAGGATATCTGTTGGAGGGTGAAAGCAGGAACCACATAAGGTCCAGAGGACTTTGCAAGCCTGGTGGAAGTCACCTCAGACTTCTCTGGTCTGGAAAGGCTTCACTCTGGCCTACCTGTCTGTGTTTAAATACCGTCCAATGTCCTCTCCAGGGCCTCCTTTGCTACCACCCCCAAGAGATGTCCTCTGACAGGTTCTAGCACCTCATGGTATAGTCCACTCATGAGTACATTCTTGGCCCCCAACTAAACTTGAAGCTGCTCGGAGGCAGGGCATCTTCATGTCCTCAAGAGGATCTGACATCAGCTGATGAGGACCTTTCAGAAATAAGATGGTTACTGTAAACCCTTCGGAGGCCCCTGGGTGACCCCGAGGCCCCTGGGTGACAGGCACAGGACAGTTTCATAAGATTATAGCTGGGCTCTCGGCCATTCCTGCATTCTTCCCTTGGACTTAGAAGCAGGAGAAATGAGTATCATAGTGGAGGCTATGAGTGGGGGTGTGAACTCAGGCTTTGTTGTGTCCTAGTTCTGTCAGTTACTGTGCAACCCCAGGGCAGTCACCTGACCTCTACAAGCCTTTCGGACATCTGTAAAATGAAGCAATAATAGCAGTCTCTCACATGGTTGCCATGAGAGCAAACTAAATAACACAAAGGAAATACCTGACAGAGCTTCTAATACACAGTACCTCTCCTCCACAGGCTGCAGTGGCCATTGCTATCACTTCCACTATCATTACACCTCATCTGATAGGGGCTCTGCCAGCACCCTCCCCTCTCAGACCACTCCTTCAGCATTCCCGTGTCACCACTGCCACCTACAGGTAAACAGTCATCACAAGCTGTGCTCACCAGATTCAACGCCATTGGAGCCTTTTGGATTTCTGTGTTTCTGAGCTGAGAGAGCTCCGTGTCTAGAAGCCACAAGGGGATCCCATTCCAGAAGGAAGCCCCCAAACTTGGTCTGGCCCTCCTGTAGAGTGAAGGAGCAGCCACGGGATAATTTCCTTAAGAATCCAAATGTTAAAACTCTAAGAGGCCTTAGAGACTATCTAGTAAAAAGATTTCCCACGAGTCACATTTCCTGGACCTCAGGAAGTGGGGTGTGTGGGGGAGGAAAGGCACAGTGTTGCTGCTAGCTCCCCATGGGCAGCTTCTTGCCTTCAAAGCTACCACTGAACCACTGATCCCAAGTCTTCAAGGAAAGAGCACTCAACCCTTTCACAAGAAAATGGAGACAGGAGAAGGAAAACCACTGCTTACCAAGCATACCACATCCAGTTTGGGCCAGGTTCTGTACATACTCATTTATCCGTCCCTTTCCCCTCCAGGCAGCTTTGTTCTTTCTGACAGGTGAAGAAAATGAAGCCTAGTGGGGGAACTAGCCCCAGAGAGCACAGCTAGGAGGTAGCACAACCACATGATCCAGTCTTCCTGGAAGACCTGGCCTTGGATCCCAGACTGTCTCCAGACAGAGGGCAGTGGCAGCAAAGAAGACCCTGGCCTCTACAGCATACTGGATGCAGCCTACCGTCCTGATTTTGCGGGTGAAGGCTAAAAACCCTTGGCTAAGAAGTATAAAAGAGAGTGCTGGTGAAAGGGTCAAGTTAAATTAGATGCTGGATCAACCTTTTCCCCTTGTTCTTCTTTTTTTATTAATAATATTTTTATTTTGGAATAATTTTAGATTTACCGAAAAGTTGCAAAGATAGTACAGAGAGCTCCCATTTCCTCTTTTTTTTTTTTTTTTTTTTTGTCTTT
>NW_007726340.1:351011-379782 GCF_000696425.1 Galeopterus variegatus | reverse complement strand
CATTTGTGCACATTTCTTGCCTTCACTCTTGGGAGAACACATCCTGCTCGGGCTGTACTTGTATTTTTAAGTAAACAAGCGCCGTGTGGTAGAACCTGCCTCTGAGCACACCAGAGGCCCTGCTGAAAACTGAGCAGAGGAGCAGGAAAGTTCCCGTGTTAGGAAAAGAGAACAGAAAGAAAAAATAGTCAGGAATGGTGGGCATCACCAGTTCTCCTCTCTAAACCCCGGCTTTGGACTCTTCTTTGAGGCTTTCCTGGGAGGCTGATTCAGCTCACTCTGAAGCTATATTTAAGGTACTTTCACACCAGATAAGTGGGTCCTCTAAGAGCACAGCTAGTGTGTTAGATGATGCCTTCAGGGGAAAGGGTTCATTCAGGGGAAAGGGAACTTTTTTTTTTTTTTCCTTTTTGTCTTTTTCCGTGTCCGGCAACGGATCGCAACCCTCAGTGTCGCCCCCGTACCGGACCGGGACCGGCAACGGGATCGCAGCCCTCAGTGTTGCTCCCGCGCCTCGCTCAGCCAGTGAGCGGGAACCGGGGAACCGGTCTGTATGTGGGATCCGAACCCTCGGCGGGAGCGCCGCCGCGCTTCCCAAGCGGCGCACTATAGCAGTGCGCCACCAGGTCGGCCCCATTTCCTCTAATGTTCCTTCTCCCAGTTTCCTCTAATGTTAGCATCTATAACCACTGTACATTTGTCAAGACTAAAAAATTAACACTGGTACAGTATTATTATTATTTTATTATGATGATTTCTTAAAAGACGACCAGTAAGGGGATCTTAACCCTTGACTTTAAAGAATGACAAACTTACAAACTCTCCAACCTATTCTCCTGTCTGGAGAGCTCAGTTCTGAAGGGCAGCTCTGTGTGAGCCCCGACTCCACACCCTGCCTCATTAGGGTGCCACATCTTCCCACTCCCCAAACAAAGGAGCCCTTCAGGCCAGCCAAACAACAGAGAACAGTAGCTTATTAGCCACACAGGCCCGAGGCTGCTGACCAAAGTTCTTTTTAAACTGGAATTCCCTTGAGGGGGATCCACAGATTTAAAAAGCATTTTGGGTATGTTCTCTAGAATCCAAGCCACTGATTTGATATATTCTCTTCTTTGTACTTAATGGAATATCTGTGGAGTAAATGAGAATGCAGAAAGGAGCTCGGGAAGAGGTTGAGTTAGGGCTGGAATGGAAATCGGCCACTGAGGGAGGAGGATGGTGCCAGGGGGTGGTCCCAGCCTAGCAGGCTGCTCACTAATGTCAGGCAGGTGGACCAGTTGACTGAGAAGATCAAAAGTCCCCTGGGACCTGGTACTCAGATGAGAGCTTCTGCATTAAAGCAGGACAGATAAGCAAGGGGCGGGGGGCAATCACATGCCCTGTCTTCCTCTTCTCCACGCAGGATACTTTGCTGCCAGTTTCTTTTCTTCCCTAGAGTGCCTCTCAGGGCTGCTCATCTTGCCTCCAAGCCCACCAGTCACCACCAGCACTCTGAGAGGCCAGATGAGGTGTGCCTTGTTCCAGTTGCTCCTGATTACAGACGCACACCCAGAGGAGATGTGAATGCCACTCCTTGGGGAGAGAGAATGTGCAAGGCCATCTAAAGCCTTCCCAGTTCCATTCGAACTTTAACTGAGAGGTCTCTCCCTGCCACGTACTGGGCTGGGCTGGGACAGAAATAAGCAAGATAGAGCCTCTGACCCTGGGGTCACCAGGCACAAGACCTGCAAACAAACAGCTAGTACACAGTGTGATGAGTGTTATCACCGGGGTGTGTTTAAAAAGAAAGACAGGTGGGCCAACAGATGAAGAAGGATTCACAATGCTGGGGGGTGGGGGTGGGGGCTGTGAAAGCTAAGGAAAGGACCTGGCAAGACGGAAGACCAGGATTTGGAGGAGAGGGGAGTGCTGTGGCAGTGTGAATGGTTGTAGCGCTGGGCCATGGTGAAGGGGGTGGTGAGGGGTGAGTCCTTTCATTTTCTGTAAGGAGTCTGGGCTTTTGGAAGTAGGCAATAGATGAGGCTTTTCAACAGGACTGACAAGAATATGTGCGTTTGAGACGGGTCACTTTGGTAACAGCATGGGGGTTGTACGGGAGTGGAAGGATGGCAGAACAGGAAGCCGGGGCAGGTTAGCTATCATAACAGCTCAGTGAAAAAAGGAGATAGGACAGTATGTTGGTCAAGGGCATGGTTTTGAATTTGATGGATTAGGGGTCAGTCCTGGTTCTCTGTGATCCGGGGCACATTTCCTATACTCTCTGAACTTCCGTTTAGTCATCCATAAAATGGGCAAAACAGTCATACCTCCACACAGGGTGTAGTAAGATTAAGTGAGTTTGCGGTGTGAAACGTGAAACCTGGAACCTAGAACATAGTGAGGGAGCAAAAAATATGAACTATACTTCTTAACATGTGTATTATGTGTACTGGACCTTGGGAAAGACAGAATTCCGGTGGGAAAGGCAGAAGGGGAGGGTGACTTGTCTCCAAGGCTTTTACTGCAGGCTCCAGGCAGAATAGTGAGGTGACCACCCGAACTCCCTCCTGGAGTGTGGGCAGAGAGGACCATGACAGGGCTGCATTCTGTTGGCTAGGCACCAACCAGCCTATGAGGCCAGCCAGAGACTGCACCATCACCACAAACAAGGCTTTCTGCCTCAAAGAGCAATTACTAAATTCCAAACCAGGGGAAAGATTCTCAAAAGTTCCCCAGGGTTCTTATCTGCTGTGCTCATTAAAGCCTGAGTGCTTTGACTAACTCCTGCAAAGAGCTGTTCTTCAGATCTAGGTAAAGAGGAACACTCTCCTTACCACCATCGCAGCATTTGCAGTATTCAAGGGCATTTGTGGGGAAATATTAGCTGTTTTCCCCATCCAGAGGCCTAGTCTTAGGAGGAATAGCAGCCAATGATAATGATAATAATAATAATAATAATAATAATAATAATAATAATAATAATAATAATAATAATAATAATAATAATAATAATAATAATAATAATAATAATAATAATAATAATAATAATAATAATAATAATAATAATAATAATAATAATAATAATAATAATAATAATAATAATAATAATAATAATAATAATAATAATAATAATAATAATAATAATAATAATAATAATAATAATAATAATAATAATAATAATAATAATAATAATAATAATAATAATAATAATAATAATAATAATAATAATAATAATAATAATAATAATAATAATAATAATAATAATAAAAACCCACGTTAAAATAATGAAATTAAACTTTTACACTTAAATTAACTTTTTTTTTTTAAAGGCTAGTCAAATGAAGCAGTGGGAGTGGAGAAGGAACAAAGAAATCTGTAACTGCTTGTGGTCAATTAGTTGTAAACACCACTGCACTCGGACCAGCAGACCAGCTGATGCGTTTTTAAAAGAATAATACCCACTGGCAGGAAGGTTGCGGTGAAACTGTACCTACCAGTTATTGAAGGTAGCATACATTTTAGAAAAAAACAATTTGAGCAACAGACTCAGAGGCATACCATAAAAGGTTCTTATCCTTTGACCTAACAATCTCTTTAGGACTCTTAGCAGAAAGAAACATATCACAGAAAAAAGCCTGAAATCCCACTACTAGGTATACACCCAAGAGAAATGAGAATATACGTCCACACAAAAACTTGCTCACAAATGTTCACAACAGCATTACTCCTATCAGCGAATAAGTGTAAACAACCCAAATGCCCATCAACTGAATGATGAACGGATAAACAAAATGTAATACATCCATAGAATGGAATACTATTCGACAATAGAAAGGAATGAAATTCTGATACACGCTACAACTTGGATGAATGTTGAGGACATTATGCTAAGTGAAATAAGCCAGTCACAAAAGGACAAATACTGTGTGGTTCCCCTTGTATGAGGTGGCTTGAGTACTCAAATTTATAGGGACCGACAGTAGGATGGTGGCTGCCAGGGGCTAGGGGGAGGGGGTTATATCTAATGTACAGAGTTTCAGTTTGGGAAGATGAAACAGTTCTGGAGATGAGTGGTAGTGACAGTCGCACAACAGTGTGAGTGTACTTAATGTCATAGAACTGTACACTTAAACATGGTTAAAATAGTAAGTTTATGTTATGTACATCTTACCACAATTTATAAAATAGGAAAAAAGACCACATATTGTATGATTCCATTTATAAGAAATGTCCAGAATAGGCAAATATATAGAGGAAGAAAGTACATTAAGTGATTGCCTAGAGTTGGGAGGGGTGGGGAAAATGGGATGTGATTGCTATTGGGCATGGAATGATGAAAATGTTCTAAAAGTGATTGTGGTAATGGTCACACAACTCTGTGAAGATACTAAAAAACACTGAATTGTACATTTTTAAATGGGTGAATTGCATGCTATGTGAATTATATCTCAAAGTTGCTGAAAAGGGGAAAAAGGCTACCAGGAACACACTCAGTATAGTATCATTTGAAGTTCTTTTTTATTTTATTTTATTTTTTTTTGTCTTTTTTGTGACCGGTAAGGGGATCGCAACCCTTGGCTTGGTGTCGTCCGCACCGTGCTCAGCCAGTGAGCACACCAGCCATCCCTATATAGGATCCGAACCCGCGGTGGGAGTGCCGCTGCGCTCCCAGCGCCGCCCTCTCCCGAGTGCGCCACGGGGTCGGCCCTCATGTGAAGTTCTTAAAACTTCTCAAACATAAAATACAAAAGTCATGGTTAAATAAATTATGGTATATGGACTCAACTAAATATTACATAGCCATTATAAATAATAATAATTATTAAAATCATATAGAAACATTTTATAAGTGTAAAGAAATCAAGACATGAAATTGCTTTAAAAAAAAAAGAAGGATGCATCTGGGTAATGCCTGGAAAAGGAAAAAAGTGAAAATAATGTGTTGAAGTACTTGGCTTAGAGGCAAATCTTTAAAAAATTTTTCTGTTCCGGGCTGGCCCGGTGGCGCACTGCTACAGTGCGCCGCTTGGGAAGTGTGGCGGTGCTCCCGCCGAGGGTTCGGATCCCACATACAGACCGGCCGCTCACTGGCTGAGCAAGGTGCGGGAGTAGCACCGAGGGTTGCAATCCCGTTGCCGGTCCCGGTCCTGTGCGGGCGCAACACTGAGGGTTGCGATCCGTTGCCGGTCACGAAAAAAGACAAAAAGGAAAAAAAAAATTTTTTTTCTGTTAGCATAGGCTGTCCTGAACAAAAGCAAACTTTTTTCCTGAATACACAGACTGTTTTTTCTAAGGATAAAAGCCCTCCAACCCAGGTATGTCTCAAAACGCATTTCATCCTGACCACGCCTCCCTGCTAACTCACCCTTGTCCCAGAGGGCGTTAACCAGGGCACCCAGCCAGTAAAGGAGGACCAAACAGAGCCAGTCTGGGCTGGCACAGGGGGAGATGCAGACGTAATACACACATGTGATTTACATTCCAAAGCCAAATACAACAGGGTTCTGAATCATCTGGGAAATTGCTCCTATTCATCAACAAAGAAAAATCAGGAATATCAACAGTGAGAACAAACAGGAGAGATTACAGTTAAATGTAACCATATTTAAATATGAAGAGACCCAACACAAGTCTGTATTCCTGCTTGTGTAATATTCAGAGCTAACAGACCTATCACACACAGGTTGTGTAACTTATTAACGACAATGTGACTTTAAAGACTAGTTCTAACTGGGTCACCTTGAATAATACAAAACAAAGCTTGCCAAGGGAAACATGCAGATAAGATGATCAAAATCCGGCAGGGAATAACCATTTCCTAGCTATCTGGAAATTTTATTGTAGAAAAAGGAACGTAATGTCTCTGTAGCTTCTTCACCACTGAAAAAAACAGCAGCATAATAGTGCATTCTTCAACGGGGTGGAGTCCAGAGAGAAAGACCTGAAATTGTTTTCCGCACATTACCAAGTCAAGCTGGTATATGGAAAAAGTGGCACAGCCAGGTTTACCATGGGAGTAATGGGCAGAATACCCACCACCCCGTGAAGCACAAACCACACAGGACAAGTAGCAGGGCCTTGGACAGAGACTTCTCTCTCTCCCTCCTGCCTTCCCTCCACCCCTCTCTGAGGCCAGGACAGATCCGGTTTTGACAAAGAATTCCCACCACAGCATAGTGTGTCAAGTGAAACCTTCCCGAGAGAACATGCTAGAGCAAACAACCATTTGGCCTCATGGGAAAGCCATAGAAAACACTGTGAAATCTTAAACTCTCAGCTGGATGACTAGATATTTTATGATATTGAGAATTATGGTTAATTTATTTTGGATGTGATAATAAGCTGTTGATTATACTTTCTAAAAAAAATTATTATTGAATCAAAATTGATTATACATATTTTGGGGGTTCAACATTGAGATATGTTGATCAAATCAATATTACTAGCATACATATTGGTAAAAATCATAATTATTCTCTATGCCCTTTGTCCAATCTCTCTTCGTCCACCCTCCCTCCCCTGGACAAGTAAACTATGTGTTAATATATTCACAGAGTCAAAATACTAATTCTATAGACGAGGACATTCTTTTTTTTTAAGGGAAAATTTTATTTTATTTTTAAAAATTTTTATTTAATCAAAATCGATTATACATATTTTTGGAGTTCAACATTGAGATATGCTGATCAAATCAATATTACTATCATATATATTGTTACAAATCACAATTATTCTTTATGCTCCTTGTCCAATCTCTCCCCATCCCCCTTTCTCTACCCTCCACCTCTATTTACCCTAGATTTCTTTTGTCCTTCTGAAAGAATAATGGTTATTCTATTGATTTGTTGCCTAGGTGATCTGTTCAATGCGAAGAGGTGTGATCAGGTCCCCCAATATTATCATAGAGCAGATGCTTCTTCTGTCACTCTGAAATGGGCTTTGTGGAGAGAGACATCCTCTTCTTTTTTTTTTTTTTGTCTTTTTCGTGACCGGTAAGGGGATCGCAACCCTTGGTGCGGTGTCACCTGCACCGCGCTCAGCCAGTGAGTGCACCGGCCATTCCTATATAGGATCCGAACCCGCGGCGGGAGCAACGCTGCGCTCCCAGCGCCGCACTCTCCCAAGTGCGCCACAGGGTCGGCCCATCCTCTTCTTTTCTTTATCTCTGCTGGTGACTCTCCTTGTGTCAATGCACTCCAGTGGCTGGCGGACCTCAGTGTGGTGGTTGTGGTGTCTAGACACTTTCATGGCAGCCATGGTTATTGTGATGGCTGTGGTGGGTCACCCACATGGAGGTGATGTTTTTGGCATGCTCCTTGGTGCTGGCAGTGTGCCTGGCTGTGAGGAGTGTCTGATGCCCAGCTCCAGACCTCAGGTCCCTGGTGGGCCCCAAGGCACAGGTGCGGTGTACCTGTTTGTGGGAGGGGGGGTCCAGACCCCTTATCTGTGCCTCAGGTCCCCAGGCAGGCCCTATGGCACTGGCATGGTGTGCCTGGTTGTGGGAGGGGGTCTGGTCCCCACTCCAGCCCCAGGTGCCTGGGTAGGCCCCAAGGCACCAGTGGTGTGAGTGGTTGTGGGCAGGGGTTCTGGTCCCTGGCTGCATGCCTCCAGCCCCCTGGCAGGCCCCGAGGCACTGGTGGTGTGCCTGGGCCAGAACTAATTTTTTGTCCTTTGTTTACTTCTAACACAGGGGAACTTCCTGTGGGAACCAGTACTTGAGCTCTGTGGTTGAGTTAAATTGCTGCTTTGCTGCTGTTTCCCTATGGAAGGCTTTTTGTGCAGCTCATAGTTTAATGGTTGACCTTATAGGTACTTCTGGCTCTCCAGGACTCAGTGTATCTGGGTTGTGTAGAAACTCTGATCCAGGCCTGAGTTTTTTCATCAAACTGCACCCCATGCAATTCTGCATTCCCAACCGGTCTCCTCTGAGTGGTCCTGTGGTGATTTGGGGCAGATTGGCTGTCCTTGCTGTGTCCCAGTGTTCTCCCGGTGGGCCCGTCTCCCCCACCACCCATGCTCCAAACACTTCCCATGGGACGGGCCCTGCACCAGTCCCTTGCGTTGACTCACCAGCCTCTGAATGGCTCACATTTTTCAGCTGTTCTGGCTCCTCGCTCCTGCGTGGGTCCACAGGAACCCTATTAGTGGTCTTGCTGTCCTGGGGGCCACCAAAGTCCTCTTCTCCCCTGCCATCTCCAAGTAACTCCATCTGAAGGGCACAGCTGCAGCTTCTGCTGGCTCCTGCTCCATGCACTCAGGAGCTCCAGCATTAAAGTGGCCGCAGCCCGAAATGTTCAGAGCAGTTTTTTCTTTCTCTCATCATGGTTTCTCCCACTTCATGAACTCCGCAGGTCTCTCCTCCTCTTCCCCTCAGCTCCAGCAGCCCCAGCTTGGCTGATGTTACATTTTTATAGTTGTAAATTGGTTGATTTGGGGGAGAGAGTGACGCTGGGGACCATCTATTCCACCATCTTGACCAGAACTCTGTTGATTATACTTTTAAAAAAATTCCTTATCGTAGGGCTGGCCGGTTAGCTTAGTTGGCTTGAGCACAGTGTTGATAACACTAAAGTCCAGGGATGGATCCCTGTACCAGCTATTAAAAAAAAAAATCCTTATCTTTTAGAAATACATACTTAGATATTTATAGATGAAATTATATGAGGTGTGGGATTTACTGCAAAATAATCCAGGGTAGGAGAAGTGTGTGGGGCTATAGATGAACCAAAACTGCCATGAGTTAATAATTGTTTAAGCTCAGTGATAAGTACATGGGGGTTCATTCTAACAGTCTCTTTCCTTTTGTATATATTTGAAATTTTCCATAATAAAAGGGGAAAAATCAGTAGGAAAAGGCATAAAAGCATTCATAAGTCTGACCCAGCAATATGCCCCTACGGAAATATTAAGGGGAAGGGGGAGAGCTGATTCTGCAAAGATGCATAATTGAGAAAAACTCTGCTGTTCCCAACAAATGAGAGGATGGTTAAACAACAAGGGTACATCAATAAGGCAAAAATGCTACGTGGCTTTTAAAAATGATAAATACTTCAGCCTAGTCGCTAAGTGGAAATCGGTATGGGAATGCTAAGTGGAAAACAGGCAGCATAAAATATTATGTGCATACTAATCACCACAAGGTAAAAATGCATGCTCACATAATGGAAAAGGTCAAAGAGAACACAGAAGGCCACATCCTCCCTTTAACACTCAGCTCCATTGCCTCCTCTCAGTAAGGGCCCTGGCCTGCCCCTGTGTGCACAAACACACACCAGCTGAATTAACTGTGCTCTTCTGGGATCCCACAGCCCTCGCTTGCTGACTCTCCTACAGCCCCTTATGCTTGCGTAATGGCTCCTCATGGACCTGCCTTCCCTGATAGACTGTGAATTCTACCAGCACACACTAGGTATTCAGTAATGTTTGTCAAACAGAATAGAACATAAAATAGCTGCTGTCTGTGTCTCAGGTTTTTGTTGTTGTTGTTGTTTTTCTGTAGAGCTATTCGCACCCATAGTAACCACTCAGGAAAGGCATTCCTCAGTGATTATCAGAGAACAAACAATGCTTCCATTTCTGATTCATGAAATGCTTCTGCTACCGTGGGTGTGTGAAGCCAGCAAAGCAAAGGAAAATCAAGCAAATTTCCTGTCCAGATCCTTGCTGGACCACAGAAAAATCCCATTTTGTTTCCCAAGCTTGTAAAAGGACTCATTGCTATGGTTCCTCATACCAAGTCTGAAGGTATTTCCCAAGTACAGCTCAGAGAATGGGCCTTGCCTCAGCCACTTGAAAGGGGAACGCTACATGGCTGCTCTCTGCGGCTGGCACAGCAGTGAAGGGTCAGAGCAAGAGCACAGCCTGGACCGTTGCCTCTCAGCACCTTTGGGCTCGGAGTTGCTCCATCCAGACTGGGGATTGCACTTGACTGTAAAGAGCTTCTATGGGCAGCAGCATAGCCAGTGCCATGGTCCTCCATGCCATGCCCCCTGGTTCTTAACCACCCAGTCTGGATGTTCTCCATCCCTTCTACTTAGAACTGCTTTGAGCAGCAGGCATTGGAGGTGATGGTTTGATAATGATATTCAAGAACGCAGGGGAAAAAAATCCATACATGATCATTTTCAGAGCAGTAGTTTTTAACTCTTTTTGGATAAGATGTTAAAGGAAGAATATATTCCCTTTGAGAATCTACTAAGAACTTTCAGAAAAAGTGGACACACATGCACAATTTTGCACACTCTTTCAACAGGTTCTTCACCAACCCCTGGCCCCAATCAGATATCACTCCTGCCCTAGAGCACCTCAGGAGCTTTAGCTATAGCTGTCAATATGAACACTGAAAGACATGGCATGAAGTTCCACAACAGCAAGGCAGCTATAACATGTGAGGTCCCTACAGAAATGAAGTGTGGCCGCTCTCTGGGAAGGGGCTCTGTCCCTGTGTCTTCATGAAGACCACCAGCAGAGATACACAGAGCCCATTCCCTGGGCACATAGATACTCCATTCCAGATCTCCAGAAATGAGACCACCAAGCCTGACATCCTCAAGGCCATCAGACGATGAGACAGTCTCTTTTTGTAGCATCGGGATGCTGACACTCTGTAGGGAAAGTGAAGGTAAATGGTCAGGCTCCCTCGGGCGGTCTGGGATCTTGCCAGGTATGACCTAGCCTGTTTGATGTAAATGTTAACTGTGCATGTGTGCCCAGGTATTCCTAGGCTATTGTCTGATATGGATGAGTGTAGGCACCCAGGTGTTCCTGGGTTGTCTGGCTCACACCCAGCTGTTCCTGGATTGTCGGACTTAGGTATAGGGGACTAACAGCTCTGATCCACAGGCCGCCTCTCACTCCCACCCCTGGGACACCCCCAGGAGGGCCACAAGGGGGCCACTACTGCTTCTGGAGGCTGTTGTAAGCTGCTGCTGCTGCTGCTGCTGTGGAAGCTGAGGACTGAGCTTGCATTGGAATGAATCTGTCAACTCTGCCAATGGCTCCCGGGATCTTTTTCCAATTACCTAGCTCGTGACCTGTAGGTGAGGGGTCTGTGACCCAGACTGGTGACCTAGCCTGGCATGTGAGGAGTCTGTGACCCAGTCTGTACAAGGGTTTGAAGGGTCTGAACCCTAGCCCGACACCTTCTATACATTATGCATAGTCATTTTACTGAGGATTTCCTTAAATGCTCCAGAAAGTACAGTACAGAGACCTGCCAACACACACTTCAGCTCATTTTCCTAATAGAAGCCAAAAAATTGGTCCTGTTGAACTACCAAATCAGAGACTCTTGTGAATATGGCAGAAAAGGGGATCCAGCATGTGTAGGACATGATTTCAAACTTGGCAAGGGCAAGGAGGGCCACAGAGAGCCCCCATGACAGACATACATCTGGCAGGTCCTTCCCAACACTCTGAGACTACTGGGGTTCCCATGTCTGACCAATTCCATCCCTTGTCCAAGAGATAGAACGTCCTTCCCAGCAGCCTCTCGCAAGCAGCTCTTAAACGTGCCACAAGCGTTCTGAAGCAAGCTTGACCACATAACTCTCCTGGGTCCACCCCTTCACTGCCTCTCCTGTGATGGTGTAAGAACGTGGATGTCCTACTTATTTCCAAAAGGAATTTAAGGTAGTTTTAAACAATAGTTTATACCCAAGGCAAATAAAAGAAAATAAAAGGAAGACTGGAAACTGCATGAAATAAAATGAGAAATTTTTACCAAGAACCAGAGAGAAGATATTTACTGCAATTAGACACTAAATCAGGTCTGGACTTCCACAGCCTGAGCAAAAGGGGAAAGACAATGAGTTTTACAGTCCTGACTTTCTGAGCAAAGTCAGAATAAAACGTATTCCATTAGGAGGGGGGTAATTTTCTCCCTGACACTATGTTTTGAGATTAATTTATTGCAGTCATTCTTATGTTAAGGAATAAATAACAGCATAATATATAATGTATTCAACAAGTTTTACATAAAATACAAAATGTTCTTCCACTCACAATTCGTCCCAGTTACTTTTATACTACTTCCCACCCTACCCCATCCCCACAAGGAACTACACATTCAATCAAACCTGACTTCACATCCCCAGAACACACCCCAACCTTCTCGTTACTTATCTTTACTCATCCTGTCCTCTTTTAAGCCTGCCTCTTCTACAAAGATTTTCTCCAGTTCTCCTAGTCAAAAGAGGTCTTGTCCCACCACACCTCTCATGCCACTGTATTGCCAAGCAGGGCAGCGCACCACTGAAGCAAAGTCATGCAGAGATGGCGGCAGGATCTTTGGAGTCAGACAGACCTGAGCTCAAATCTGATTCTGCTGGTTAATGGCTGTGTGACACTGGGCAAGTAACTAAATCTTTCTGAGCCTCCATTTCCACATCTCTAGAACAGGAATAATAATACCTACACTTTGCAAAGCTTTTGTAAGAATTAAGTGAACACCTGTAAAGGTCTAACACAGGGCCTGGCACATAGGAGCCCTCAATAGAAGGAGTGGTGGCAATAGCTGCCATAGAGACTTGGGTATCTGTCTTTTCTCCCCTACCAGAAAAGGAGTTCCTTGAAAGGCAATAAGTGAAGTATCTTCCAGAAGATCTTACACATAAGGGGACCTCAACAGCAGTTTCAGAGTTGTCTGAAAATCTGACTATTTGGAATTACATCAGGGATTCTGACACATAGTCGATTCACACCAGACGTAGATCCAGATACAAAGCTCCTAACTCCCAAGCCATGTTTTATCCACATAATGTTGCTAGCCCTTTGGGGCTCAAGTACACTGACCTCCTCTTCCCTATCAGAAAATCATTCTTATCATAAAGGCCTCCAACTAACCATGCAAATGACACTACAACCTGAGGTGGCTACCTTACCCAAAGATCCCATTCAAGGGGAGCTAGTGTGTATTTAATTGTTATGAATGTATATCACTGACCAATGCCTTGATGAACTACATATAAAAATCTGTCAGCCCTTGATGGCTAATTTGGTATAACTCGAATACTGTGAGTTCTAATAACTCACAGGAGACTACTCTAGTACTTACCAGCTACATGTCTTCCACACTCATAAAACAACCATAATTACCTTTCATGGGTGAGATGTTCCAGTAATTCTTAAGTGACTTAACCCTAGAAAGCCTATGGAAAAAGCTAATTTTAAAGAATTTTTGTTTTAAAAGAAGGAGACAAGACAAAGAACTTATGAACCTGCTTTTTAATAAATATGCCAGAAAACATACATCCCTTCATTTCTTGGGGATATATGCATTGCAATGATGCTGTCCCTGGACAGTGTGTAAAACTGTTCTACAAACAGTTGAATCTTCTATTTGGGAAGCTCCCTCTAGAACTAGTGTGGCTATATTGTGGGGGGAAAGCCAGTCCTCTCTGGGGCAGGCAGAGGGTGGGGGGTACACTTTGGACCCAGACATAAGATGCGAGTCTCACTCTGAAATATTGGGATAAGTTGTTTAACCTCCTTGGGCCTCAATGTTCTCATCTATAAAATGGGGATAATACTATTAATGAATATAGAAATGATTCTCCCATTTATAGTGCATCAGAATCATCTGAAGAATTTGTTAAAAATGCAGATACATGCTAGGCAACAAATCAACAGAGTAACCATTACTCTTTCAGAGGGAGAGAAGAAATCTAGGGTTCTCAGTGGTGGGAGGGAGGAGGGAGGGGGATGGGGAGAGATTGGACAAGGGGCATAAAGAATAAGTACAATTTGTAACAATATACACACTAGTGATATTGATTTGATCAACATATGTCAACGCTGAATCCCCAAAATATGTATAATCAATTGTGATTCAATAAAAAAAAAAAAAATACAGATACACGAGTCCCATCCCCAAAGATTCTCTTTCAGTGCGTCTGATATGGGGCCCAGAAATCTGTGGGGATTTAAATTATTTTTCATTTTTAATTATATAATATGTAAATACATTTCCCCCTTGTAAAATATTAAAACATTACCTTATCAGTTATGATTGCATTCAGCTGCAAGTAATTAAAAAGAAACGAACAGTCGCTTAAACAGATGACGGGTTATTTTTCTTATGGAACAAGAAGAAATCTAGAAGCAGGCAGTACAGAGCTGGAGGAGCCACTCAAGATTACATGAAGGACTCAGGATCTTTTTTCGTCTTGCTCTGCCACCACTGGCCCGAGCCTTCCATCCTTAGAGCTGCAAGGCGGCTGCTGCTGTACCTAGCAGAGCCTGTGAAGCATGTGCAAGGCCAAAGGACTTTGCCTTTTCATTTATGAAGGGATGCTCTCCCTAGAAGCTTCTGCCTCCAGCTCATAGGCCAGAACTGGGTCATACAGCCACCCGCAGCTGTGGGGAAGAGAATATTTTAGCTGGGCACGTAGCCACCCTGTCTTGCTACACGATTATTGCTAAGTGACTACGCCAATTGTATTGTCAAAGCAATTCATAACTAAAGCCAAAACGTTTGATTATTTTAGTCATACTAAGTTTCCATTTGTATTGTCAGGGCTAGGGCTCAGACCCTTCAAACCAGTTGTACAGACTGGATCACCAGACCCCTCACATGCAGGTCCATGCTAGTAACTGGGAAAGACAACACAAGCTCAGTCCCCAGCAGTAGCAGCAGCAGCTTATAGCAGCGGTGGTGGCCACCTGGGGCATCCTGGGGGCACTGGCAGCAACAGCCTCCAGCAGCAATAACAGTCATCCTTGGGGGGAGGGTGCACTGTGGATCAGAGCCACTCGTCCTTTATACTTAAGTCCATAACCCAGGACTCCTGGATGCACATACACAACTACATTAGACAATAACCAAGGAACACCTGGGCTCACGTGCATATTTACATCAAATGCTCAGCAAGATTCTGAACATCTAAGGGAACCCTGACCATTTTCCTGTATTTTCTCTACGCACCCCAAACAAAATCAAGGTTCTGTAGTAAAGAAGAAACGAGGAACAGGTATTGGGTACCTGTTGAGCAGTGTCTTCTGCAAGTACAAATAAGGTTTGCGTTCCCTTTGACCCTCTTTCCCTCTGATCCCCATCAATCCTGGCCTCATGGCACTCATAATAAGCTCCCCAGGAGATTCTGATGGTCCCCAAGCATCATTTTGAGGACCACAGCCACATTTACAGGACTTACGCAGAAGTTTAGATCTGGCTTTAAAGTGTTCAGCCTAGTGGAGCTATATAGGTGTCCAATGAATATTTACTCTCATTTTCTTTCCTCCCCTACAAGTCACCCAGAAAACCTAATCTCATTTGTTACAGCCACATCTCAAGTTTGGCTCCAAATGGCCTCACTCAGCAATATGACACTGGGATGTGGAAAATTATTGGCTTGTTTTAAAAATCAAATCCATCCTTCAAAGGATGATGATCTGCCAGCCTTGACAATATTTAAAGAATGTGACTTGGGCTCAAAATATGGATGAAGCATGAGACCATAACTGAGATGACAGCATTGTCCCACAAAGTACTCACTGACAGGAAAGGCTTGCTCTCATTCCCTGGACACATTCAACTACTGAGTTAGGAAAAAAATCTGAGAAGCAGGTAAGTGTGCATTGTACATTAAGTGGGGGGAAAAAAAATCAAGATACAAGTTATATGTGCAGTTTTATATTAAAAGTGCAAAATTCCTTGCCTCTGAAAAGGAAAAAAGCCTGGAAGGCTAACCCCTAATAAGGTAACAGTAGAAAATATCTTAGCGGTAAGAGTAATTATGTCTTATTCTATTTTGTTTAGGGGGGATACTTTCCAAAATTTTCTACAAAAAATATGTATTTCTTTTGTAACCAGATTTATGATTTTTCAAAAATCTATCAACCTGTACACTCATCAGGAACAAAAGAATAATTTTTGGAAAGCATTCAGTGGGTCGGCTCATCTAGCTCTATGCCATATATCTCATCTTAGCTGGGCTTTGTGTAAAATTAAGTGGCAAATAAGGAGGACATCAGCCAAAGCAAGGGCATGACCGTCTATGTAGGGCACCACGACAAGACTGCCGGCTACAATGGTAGTATTTTAACTATCTGAACCCATTCAGATTTAACAGGGGAAAACATTCTAGAACGAAACACAGGCTCAAGGTCCCTGTGATTTCCTAATGGAGAAGCTGCAAAGAGAAATGCGGGTTCATTACTCAGCTCCCATGCTGTACTCAGCTACTGCACACAGCAATTAGGGTAGAACTCGGGGCAACATGTGCACAGCATACAAAGCCAGTCACCCTCTGGAGGAACCAAAATGCAACATGGCAAGCAGCCAGCTATTAAGAAAAGTTTTTCCAATCAGGGTACATTCTCTGAAAACCCCTGCCTGCAATTTCCTCAGAAAGTCTCTGTGGCTATCAAACAAGCAAACTAAAAAAATATATTAACAGGCACAATCTACAAGTCGGATGTTGTTAACTTTGGAGAGGCAGCTGAACTGTGAGTAGGGTCTGGAGAGTTAACTCCAAACCTAAGGCTCCATTTTCTACACATCCTTCCCACTTTAGCAAATGTTTACAATCTGATGGCAACTAACAGCCTTGGCTGAGCTTCTTCTAAAACAAAGCCGCTCCCAATTATTAATGACCCCCTGATTTAAACTGAGTCTGCTGCATTCTGAGCCTCTTTTTCCATATCTAAATGGCAGAAATGTGACCTTCTCCACATCCACCCTTACTGCTTTTTCCAGTCAGTAGATCCTGAGCTTGCTGAGCTGTGCTTTCCAAGGCCCCGGTCATGGTGCCTGCTTTAGAGGCTTATAGGACTGAGAGAGCAAAGGACGGCGTGTCTGGAAGTCTCCTGGTCCAGGAACCCAGGGAAGGTCACCTCCCTTCCCTGGGTCTCTATGGGCTCTAACACACAGTGGAACTATGTGTCTGACCACACCATCTCTAAAGTCTGTAACGATGGTGCCATAATGCTCCAAGAGACGTTAAGGACGTAAGGCGTCAAGTCACAAGTGATCAAATATAGTTGGCAAATCAACATAAAAAAATTCAACCTCAGCAGAAATTAAAGGAAGGAAAATTTAAGTGATATGCACTTTCATCCATTAATTTAGCATAGTTCTGAGGAATTATTCAGCACTGGTGGAACCTGTCTTGTGCAACAGTCCTACCTAACTGGTCTCCGAGGAGGAAGACCATCCCCTCCTGCCCTGCCCAATCCATCTCCACCCAGCAGCTAGAGTGACTTTTCTAGAATGCAAATCTCGTCATGTCACTGGTCTGCTTAAAATTCCCTTATGATTTCCCACTGCTGTTAGGACCAAGTCTACATTCTGTTGCCAGGCCTTGCTTGCTCCTGCTCTGTCTCTAGCCCATCTTGCTCCACCTTTCCCATTGTCCCCATTGGCCTCAGCTCCCCCAGGTCCCTGCTCTTTAGCAGCTTTGGGCATTTGCATATTCTGTTCTCTCTGCTTAGATATCAAGGACAGTCTCTTCCCACCCTCCCATCTACTTCTGCCCTAGTTAACATTTAATACCTTCATTTTCTTTCTTTTTTTTTTTTTTTCTGGTGGCTGGCCGGTATGGGGATCCAAACCCTTGACCTTGGTGTTACAACACCATGCTCTATCCAACTGAGATATAATTTTTTTGGAGAGTAAGAACCTTAAAAATGAGTGTAACATTTGACATGGTAATTCTATTTAAAGGAATTTACTATAAGTAAATAATCTAAAACACAGGCAAAGATTTAAGCCCTAAGATGTTTATCACTGCATTAATTATTACAGAAAGGGGGAAAGAAACAGTCTAAATGTCCAACATTAAGGGAATGATAAAGTAAATTGCAATATATCCACATGATGGAACATTATGTAGTGATTTAAAATGATATTCGTAAGCTTTTTAAATTTTTTTAAATGCTTATTACATATTAAGTGCAAAAACAGGGTGTAAAATTGTATCTACAGCATCATCTCTGTAAAGAAAAACGCATTAATAATACAGGAAGGAAATATGCCAAGATGTTTATAGCAGTGAGCTTTGGGTAGTAGGATGATGAACATTTTTCTCTACTTCTCTGTATTTCTCCATGCTTTCAAGGGGGGAAAAAGGCTTTTTGAGAGCCTAAGTTCAACCTCTTCCATTCTTCCACCTTGCTCTGAAGCTGCCTCATACACCAAGGGGTCAGAATTGAAATGGCATCTCCTGCCCCTGCAGCACTGACCTCCCCTGATCCTTCTACTCAGGGTTTCCTGAATCATAGCACATTGTGACAAATGCCAGGGAGAAGAAAGGACTGAGGCCATCTGTCCCTGCAGCCCCAAAGGATAAAGGAGAGCACTGCCTGGCAAACTGTCCCTACTCCAGTGCTGCATATTCCCAGAGTTATCTGGCCACCCCAATGCAGGCTGTTCCACATGAGCCCTTCCTCCCACACAAGTGTCATAAAAGCCTGATAAATTCATTCCCCTGGGTTTGTAACAGGTATTCCACTATAGTCCCATTAGAGGAACACTAACATTTTCACTTTTATCTTTGGTAGGAATCAGCCAATGAGGAAATGGCAGCCTGTATGTCAAAAATCCACCCCCGATGAATAACCAGCTACATCGATCCCATCAGGCTCAGATTAGGGGAATTTCACAGGTATGGATGGTGAGGGCTAAAGATCTGTAGCAAATGAGGGCAAGTACACACCAGCCTGATGAAACAAAGGTTCATTCCTGCTTCTCTGTGTCACCACCGGGGGAGAGCCTTTCCCAGTGATTGAGGACCCCATGTCACGCAGGCTCTGCATCGCCTGCTGGTATCATGTGCTCTCAGCTCACTAACAGCTTTCTAAGGCTGACAAATGGCCCAGCATTGACACATAGTGCACATGTTACAGTCTCTTTCCTGCGGGCTGTAGGAATGAGAAAGTGCAAGGATAAATGGCACTAAATAATGCAGGGTTGAACACCACTCATGCAGGAGCATCACAAAGGACATTTAAGAGAGCTGCACAGTGGAGGAGGGCATATGGAAAGGTTAACGCTCCACACCGGGCTCCAAATCATAGCTCTTAAGCTTAAAGGCAGCTTCTGCATTGGTCTCCTTCATGTCGCACCAGTCCACCTGCATCTGACACTGCTTAATAGAGAATTCCACTCTAATCCTGCCACTCACAGAAATGTTCCAACTGATGTCCACACAAAGGCAGTGCCACATGCTTGGCTGGGATACTGCCATATGGCAGGTCTGCATCAGAGGGCTGAACACACTGCCCCTGAGAGCAGAGACCTCATTCTGTGTTACTCCCTCATACCCAGTATGGTACAGTAGAAAGAGCATCCAGGACAGGCAGGTAGAAATGAGAGGAAGGCAGATTTCTGACAAGATTAAGAAAGACCTTTCTGTTTAACTGGAGAAGAGGCCAACAGTGGGATGTGCTGCCTATGAGATGATGAATTTCCCATCACTGGAGATATATAAGTCTGGGATGGTAGCCACCTGGCAGGACACTACATGGGATGACCGCTGTGCCAGAGATATTGCTCTTGGCAACTCACAGGGCTCCTTCCACCTCTGAGACCTTGGGTGGCTTCGATTTCAACTGGAGTGGCCCAGAGCTGCTTTCTTCATTGGTAACATAAGGCTGACCACAGTCCTGCCCCTGACTAGGACTCTACACAATAAATGACAGCCAGGAGAGGCACTGGGGAATAAGGGAGCCATTCAACCCTCTACTGGAGGAGTGATAGAGTACTCTCGAAGAAGCCAGTGAGACTCAAGATAGCTACAAGGTTGCAAATCTCTACAGATTCCACTTCTACCTGCATACACATAAATGCACAGGGACACATTTCAGCAAACAGATAACCATAAACCAACATCATCTAACCCTTACTGAGCCCTTATAATATCCTAGATGCCTTGCCCGATTATTTAATCCTTACCATAAGGTTAAAGTACAAACCTTTCATTCTCGTTTTTACATACCAGGGAAGCGAGGCTCAGAGAAGCTAAATGACTTGCTCAGACTCACACACATGGCAAGCAGTAGGATCTGGGCTAGAATCCAGTTCTGTCTGACGTCCAAATCCAAGTGCTTTACCAAAAAGTTATAATGTAGCTATTCAGTAATGGGATGAAAGTGATAAAATTAGGAACCCTGATATGCAGACAGCCTCTAAATGATGTTTCAACCCAATACTGAAGTATCTTTCATCTAAACTAAACCTTTCACGAGGCTTGCAAAGTGAGGCCAGTCCTGTGGTGTGACTTTTCTCTCCCTAACATTCCCTACCTTTTGGTGTTGAGACTAATACCAGGCAAAAAGCTAGCAGCTGGCTTTTAGAGCTAAAAAGAACCTTAACTCTCATCTGGTTCAAGGCCTCCCAGACAGGCTGTGGCCAGTTGCTGCCTGCAGTCACCTCACTGCACGTGTGGCACACCACAGTCTGCCGCCCAGGCTGCCTGACGCCCCCTCAGTGCTCTTCCCATCATGCCACACACTAAATGTCCTAAAAATCCACAACTAAAGGTTGAACTTCTGCATAATGGAGTGTTTAAGAAAAAAAAAACACAAACGGCACTGAGCCCATGGTAGGGCCACTAAGTTAAAAGGACAATTTAATTCCTCTTCCAAAGTGCTGGCCAGTTAACTCAGTTAGTTAGAGCACAGTGTCATAACACCAGGGTAAAGGGTTTGGATCCCCATACCAGCCAGCTGCTTAAAAAAAAAAAAAAAAATCCTCTTCCAGGGAGGACTAGTTTTCAATGACTAATCATTCAGCAAGTATTTTTAAGAGAAGGCAAGTATGCACTAATTAGTACTAATACTTAATTCAAGCCCTTTTTGTGCCTACCACTGGGCATCATGAAAAACAGGCCCCCAAAGTAATTAAAATCTAGTTTGGAAACCATTTTACAATCCCTAAAGAATCAATGGATCCAGGCGCTGACCAGCAATGCTGCTAACATTGCAAGGAGAAAAACAACCAGACATTATGTGCCACCTGTGAAGTCGTCTTGTCAAAAATTTAACCTGAATTTGATCTAGATCCAACTTATGATTTACACGAAATATGGAGGACAGAAGAACAAGTGAACATGTTAAACAATACTGCAAACATAAAATCAGCAAAATCCAGACTACGGGAAATACTATAGAATAAATGACCTGGTTTCTTCAACAAATAAATTGCAAGGAAAAAAAATGTGGAGGCGGAGCCTATAGATTAAAAGAGATGTAAGAGACATATCAACCAATTATAATATTAGATCTTTGTAGATCCTAATCAAACGACAAACCTTAAAAAATATATGACATTATGTGACAACTACAAATTTTGAATAACTGAATATGTGATACTAGAGAATAACAGTTTTTTTTTTTTTTTAGTACAACCATAGTATTATGACTGTTTTTTTAAAATAGCTATTCTCTTTTAGAGATATATACTGAAATATATGCTGAAAAAATATAATTTGGGGGACTTACTTAAAAATAACACGGGCAGGGGGAGGGAGTAGGTAGGCATATTGACAAAATATAGTAGGCCATGAGTTGATGATTATTGAAGTTATATAAAGGGTATAGAGAGATTTATCATACTATTGTCTCTATTTTTAAATATGCTTCAACTTTTCCATACAGAAAGCTTAGAAAATAAATCCAGATTTGAAGGTAAGATTGATACGGTCAATACTCTCAGAGAAAAGTTAAAGTAAAAACTACAGAGCATAGATTATAAATGTAACAGAAGAATAGGTAAAGGAGAGATTCAGACACAATAAACACATTTACTGACAGCCTACTACATACTGGGCTCTGGAGCTGGCTCTGTACCTCAACTTCCTCATCTGTAAAATAGGAGTGTTAAGAATTCTCTTCATATGGTTGTTACTCAGGTGAGATGAGCTTATACACGTCAAGCACTTGAAAGAGTGGCTGTCATACAGCAAAAGTACTCAATAAATGGTAGCTTTATACAACCCTATGCAATAATTATTATTAGAACCATTTTATAGATGAGAAAACTGAGGCTGAGAAAAGTAAGGTAACTTGTCCAAAATGTCATGCTACCAGCAAGAGGCAGAGCTTGAATTCTAGAACCAGTCCCCCTACCCTCAGGACTGAACTCCACTTAGTATCACAGCCTGTAGACTGGAGAGAAGGCTTTAAGGGAAAAAATGAGTTGTGACTCTCTGAACAAAGAGTAGAAATAGGGTAAAGCTGGAAGAACTAAGGAAGAAAAGCACTCAAGACCCTCAGAAAAGCCATTCTGATGAAGTTCAAGGCAAATTCTTCTAATTAGAGACTGGTCTCCACAGCTGTCATTGACGTGACCTCACTAATTCAAATAAATAGCCACAGGGTTTCAGAGGGAACAATTTTAACTCTGCTTTCCATAATAAGGATTCTGGATTACAGCCCAAAGCTTTAGCTAGTTAAGTGTGTGGGTCAGTCTCATAAATTGTTTTCTTGGCTGGATCCCAAGAAAGCCAGGCTGTCATTCCAGCAACAAGGTGATCGGTTTTGCATTCCTACCCAAAAGGGAGCCTTCTCCACAGAGCTTGCAAATCATACTCGTAAGATCTATATCACCGGGGTTCTCAATCTTCCACTAAAATCTGTTCTAGTGTTTTATTTGGGGAAAACTACACCATTTAAGATGGCTGTCCAAAGAAGGCACCCCAGAACACATCCACAGAGATCATTTCTCCAGTAAGCAGGTAGCAAAGGTCACCTCAGTAGCAAAGCCTTATATGTTTGCTAACTGCCCCTTCTCTGTACACCTTGTGGAGGGGCTACCAGCCCCCCGAAGTTCCTGTTCCAACTCAGAAATTCTGCTCTTCACATAATGGATGGTGCACCACTGAATGCAAGTTTCAGAGGCTTTTGTGGAAATAAAGCGAAAGGACTGGTCACAGTCGAAAGATGCTATTCAGGTCTGCTCTGCCACAGATAACTAACTCCCCTGTGGCTTCCCTGTTTATAAAGGTGGATAACAAGGAACCTCATTGCACCATGAAAAAGAAACATACATGAAAAAGCTAGACAGAGAGCTGAGTATTGGTATGATTATGCTGACTCCCCTTAAGCCAGAACAGGATCACATCTTTCAGAATAGGGATTCTAAGCCAGTTAGGTTATACCCACAGGTAGCTCTCCAAGCCTTCTCCTGTGGGTCTCTAACCTGTCCACCCCCAGAGGCAGTAGGGAACAATGGAACCAGCATAGGCAGGGGGCTGGTCAGGCCCGGGTATGATTTCCAGCTCTGTCACATTATCTTCAAGGTTCCATTCCTAGCAATTTTACAGCTGAAATGGATAAATAAACATTGTCCATTCACTATCTCAGCTGACTGGAAAACAAAAACCCACATATAACCTATGAACCGCATTTTGCCTTAAAAATTTCAGCTTCTTTCCCACAAAAACTTAGCACAAAAGAGCTTATATGAACTTTTTCTAATTTGAATTTTCTTCCTCATCCTGCTCTCTTTACTTCTCTCCATTACAGGTGCTAAAGAACATCAACAAGCTCCTAAAATGAGAGGCAGAGAGAAGGCAGGAGATGTGGACAAAGGAGTCTAAGGAAAATCTGTAATCCTGATCGCTAGCTTCTTAAAAACCAGCACTGCCTTAAAACAGCAGACAGAGGTAAGGACCAGATGACTCTGGTATGGCTGATCCAAGATCAGCATGTTCTTTTTCATGAGGCCACATAGCAAGGTTCAATAAATAACAGCAGTAATAAAAGTGGGGGTCTTGGGGTCAGGCAGACTTGGGCCTAAACTTCTGGCTCTGCAATTTATTAGTCTCAAGACCTTAGGCAAGTTCATCAATTTTGGTTTTTTTTTTTTTTTTTTTTTTTTTTTTTGTCTTTTGTCTTTTTTCCGTGTCCGGCAACGGATCGCAACCCACTTGGGCCTAAACTTCTGGCTCTGCAATTTATTAGTCTCAAGACCTTAGGCAAGTTCATCAATTTTGGTTTTTTTTTTTTTTTTTTTTGTCTTTTGTCTTTTTTCCGTGTCCGGCAACGGATCGCAACCCTTGCCCCCGTACCGGACCGGGGACCGGCAACGGGATCGCAAGCCTCGGCGTTGCTCCCGCGCCTCGCTCAGCCAGTGAGCGGGAGCCAGTCTGTATGTGGGATCCGAACCCTCGGACGGGAGCGCCGCCGCGCTTCCCAAGCAGCGCACTATCCAGTGCGCCACCGGGCCGGCCCCATCAATTTTGGTTTTAAGTCTAAGTCATTTCATATGTAAAATGGGGATAGTAACTACCTACTTCGCAGGATTGCTGTAAGAATCAGAAATAATATATATTTAAAGGATGTTTATAATAATAGCTACCGTGTATTAAAAGCTGACACTTACACTGTCCCATTTAAATCTTAAAATAGCCCTATGAGGGAGCCATTATGACCCTAATTTTTTTTAAATTTTAATTTATTTATTGAATCAAAATTGATTATACATATTTTGGGGTTTCAACATTGAGATATGTTGATCAAATCAATATTACTAGCATATATATTGGTACAAATCATAATTATTCTTTATGCCTCTTGTCCAATCTCTCCTCATCCCCCTTTCCCTCCCCCTCCCCCCTCTAATTGCCCTAGATTTCTTCTCTCCTTCTGAAAGAATAATGGTTACTCTGTTGATTTGTTGCCTAAATGATCTGTCCAATGCCGAGAGGTGTGATCAGGCCCCCCAATATTATCATAGAGCAGATGCTTCTTCTGTAACTCTGAAATGGGCTTCGTGGAAAGAGACATCCTCTTCTTTTCTTTATCTGTGCTGCTGACTTTCTTTGTGTCAATGCACTCCAGTGGTTGGCAGACCATCTGCGTGGTGTTTGTGGTGTCTAGCTGCTTTCATGGCAGCCATGGTTATTGTGGTGGCTGTGGTGGGTCACCCACATGAAGGTGATGTTTTTGGCATGCTCCTTGGCGCTGGCGGTGTGCCTGGTTGTGGAGTGTGTCTGGTCCCCTTCTCCATGCCTCTGGTCCCCAGGCAGGCCCTGAGGCGCTGGCATGGTGTGCCTGGTTGTGGGAGGGGGTCTGGTCCCCTTCTCCATGCCCTGAGTCACCAAGCAGGCCCAAGGTGCTGGTGTGGTGTGCCTGGTTGTTGGAAGAGAGTCCAGTCCCCTTCTCCATGCCTCAGGTCCCCATGTGGGCCCCAAGGTGCTGGCGCGGTGTGCCTGGTTGTGGGAGGAGGGTCCGGTCCCCAACTCCATGCCTCGGGTCACTGGGTGGGCCCTGAGGTGCTAGTGCAGTGTGCCTGGTTGTGGGAAGGGGGTCTGGCCCCCTTCTCCATGCCTCAGGTCCCCAGGTGGGCCCCAAGGCACTGGCATGGTGTGCCTGGTTGTGGGGCAGGGGTATGACCCTCATTTTTAAAGATGAGACTATGGAGGCTCAGACTAAGTAATCTGTCCCAAAAGACACAGAGTTGGTAAGCACTGGGGTCTGAGAATAGGACTTGGGTTTGTCTGCTACAAAGGTCGTGTTCTTAGTGCCATTACAGTGCCTGCTGCCCAGCAGGTAATAACGAAAAGGTAGAATTCCAGCAAAGGCTTTCACCAGCTTTACTCACAGCAGCCCTGGGATGGGGGCATCATCATTCCCATTTTACAGGTGAGAGCCTGGGGCTCAGACAGATTAATACTCCTAGAGTTAAACAAACAACAAACAAACAAAACCCTTATCTTCTAGAGACATATATTTAAGTATTTATGAATAAAATTATACAGTGTCTGGAATCTGCTTCAAAATAATGCAGGGTGAGAAGGGAAGATGATTAGATGAAACAGGACTGGATGAGCCAGATGTTGAGAATTGTTGAAGCTGAGTCACGGGTACATAGAGGTTCATTGTACTGTTGTTCATATTCATGTTTATCTTTGAAACTTTCCATAACAAAAAGATAAAAAGCAAAAACAAAAAATCACCTCATCTCCTGGAGAATGCATAAGGCAGAAGTGGGAGGGCCCGCCCGGTGGCGCACTCGGTAGAGTGCGGCACTTGGGAGCGCAGCGGCGCTCCTGCTGAGGGTTCGGATCCCATATAGAGACCAGTCTGCTCACTGGTTGAGCGTGGTGCGGGAGCGACACCGAGGGTTGCGATCCTGTTGCCGGTTGCGGTACAGGAGCGACACCGAGGGTTGCGATCCCGTTACCGGTCATGAAAAAAGACAAAAAGGAAAAAATAAATAAATAAATAGAAGTGGGTCTCCAACTGACTAGGGTATGTTCTGTCCCCAAATTCTGAGTCTCCTCCAACCCACTGTAATAATCACTTTAAAGCACCCCTCCTTTTTTCCTTTCTTCCTATAGGGTCCAAAGTGCTGCTGATGTGAGGTGGGGAGTTAGGAGAGCAAGGAAGTCTCCATTAAGGGCCAAATGATGGCAGACCAGCATGCTGTAGGAATGTGGGGGAGGGCTCGGCCACTCTGCCTGGGCAATCCAGGAAAGGCCTCAAAAAGGTAGCAGAACTTGGGTGTGAAGAGGATTTGGGTGATCCATCTGAAGGAGAATGTAAGAATACGAAGATGGAAGGAGGGAAGGGGGAGCACCAAGGCTGAGCTGCCTCCAGGCCTCTCTCCCTCCAGTCTTACTTCCCACAGCCTACCCTCCACATTGCCCCAGGGTGGTCTTCCCCCAAAAGAAATCTGAGTACATCTTCCCCCTTCATGTTAAAAACCTCCCAGAGCTCTCCACTTAACTCCAGATAAAGTCTATACTCCTTAACCTGATCCTCAGGGTGACTGTCTCTAAACAGCCCTCACTTCCACCTCTCACCCCTCGCAGGGTCCCCATATGAATACCCAGAGCCTGAGACATCTAGCTGCCTCAAGTACACAGTTCCCTTTTTTCTAAAGTCCTCTCTTACTAGTATGTCCCTCCTCCTCCTGATGAATTCCTTCAGGAGGCCAGCTCAGATGTTGCCTCCTTTGTGAAGGCAGTCCTCACTCTGCCCCAGCTTGGCGCACATCCCTCTGTTATCAGGGCACCCCCCACTGCATTTGTGGGTCTGCCTCCTGATGAGAAGGTGGGCTCTAGAGCAGGGAGAGGCAGTGGACAAGGTGATCAGTACGAGGTGGCTATTATCACTATTAGTGACATAAATAATGCGGCCCCTAGGCAGACAGGCAGGGGCTGAGCTAGCCATCACAGTGCCTGGCATGAAGCGGCTGCTGGAGGAGGCTGCCTGGTGAGTGGACAGGTGACAATGGCAGGACTCTCAGCAGAGGGCTCCTTCCCGACCTTGGCTGAGGCAACCTTGCTGCAGTGCCCTTCACGTGTCTGTAAAGCCCACACTGCAAGAGGCTAATTTAGTGCCTAAAAATGCTGTAACAGTTTCCTTCAAAGGTTCCAGACAAATGGAAAATGATACCGACAGCTTGAAGCTCCCCTCACCTCCATGGCTGAAAACCTAAAGAATATTTATGATCTGTGGGATCAGAGATTTGGTGTCTTAGAAGCAAAGAAAGGTCACAAGATGAACTAATGCAGACCATCTGCTCTTGGGCGGGGAAAGAAATTCCTGTATTCAGAGTTAGCCTCCCCAGTGCACCAGGCACCTGCTTCTCTTGTGAAAATCTATGACCCAACACAACGATTTTTATTTAACTCAGAATAAAACCAACATCTCCTACAAGGAGGGGTGAAAGCTGAACACAAACATGTGAACTAACAGGCAACTAAGGAAGCCTTCTGGTGGGGAAACAGGAGGCCCTGCGAACACAGCCCACAGCTCTCTCTGGAAAGGGGCACTTGTGCTCTCCATATTAAATGCTTAGCGACAAGGCTTAACAGAGGAGAACAAATGCTCCTGGAGATATCTGCATGATGGTAGTGGAGAAAAACTCATCAGGGGATAGCGCTGGAGGAGCTCCCCTCCTCCTCCATTTTTCATAGCCCTGCTGCTCCTGCAATTCCCAACACCACGATTTTGACATTCCAGCAGATGTTGCCCCCTGCCACTGCAGACGCCACACCAATCTTTCATCCTTGGGGGCCAATGGAAATGTAGGATTTCCCATTAATCAGGGGCATGGACACCAAAATAGCTCATTTGACCTTTGCAAATACCAAAGGGTGTGTTCAAAGCAGAGACTGGCAAAAGGTAATGCAAAAGTCTTTAGCTTTCCTTTCAGAGATAATTTTATACAGTCTTTAGCCAAGAAACAGACTGCCAATAGGAACAACAAGATTAAAAATTAGGTAAAAACAGTCAAATTGGAAGCGAGGTAGTCACCAACATTTCAACACACATTCGTGCGTGCACACACACACGCACACACATTCCTTGATGACTTATTTAAACATACATTAAAAAAATATACGGCTCAGGCTCTCCCGGCATTGGATTGAAAACAGTGTCAAACTGGGAGCTAGCAGTTCTCTAATGGAACACTTACACTTCAAAATAAACATGGATTTCAATGCGCAATACCAGTTGGACTCCATCAGACAATAAAGAGCTAATAGCGTCACAGACCACAGATCTGTTATTTGATGAGAAGACAGACCCTCTCTTAGGAGAACAACGGTACATGGGGTCAAACTCACTATTAAGCTTCATCACATATATACCCATTTTCTCTCCATAGCCTGTAAATCTTCGTCAATCGTTGATATTTTGGAAGCGAAAGTGACCCCTTAATATTTCATGGAGATTTTCTTTGCCTGACTATAATTCAGCACCACACAAAACCAGATCCTAAGTAATACCAATGAAATGCAGGACTCTGGGTTTTTTTCCATTTAAAAAATAAATTACTGACAAAGACCCTCTATAAGTTAGGTATAGACGGAAAGTATCTCAACATAATTAAAGCCAT
>NW_007726340.1:313403-350205 GCF_000696425.1 Galeopterus variegatus | reverse complement strand
ATAGTGAACATGCAGAAAGGGAAATCAAGAAAGCTTGCCCATTTACAATAGCCACCAAAAAAATAAAATACTTAAGAATTCAGTTAACCAAGGATATGAAAAGTCTCTATAATGAGAACTACAAACCACGGATGAGAGAAATTAGAGAGGATACAAGAAGATGAAAAGATATCCCATGCTCTTGGATTGGAAGAATCAACATAGTGAAAATGTCCATACTACCCAAAGTGATATACAAATTCAATGCAATCCCCATCAAAATTCCAATGACATTTTTCTCTGAAATGGAATGAACTATCCAGACATTTATATGGAATAACAAAAGACCACACATAGCCAAAGCATCGCTGAGCAAAAAAAATAAAGCTAGAGGCATAACACTACCTGACTTTAAACTATACTACAAAGCTATAATAACCAAAACAGTATGGTACTGGCATAAAAACAGACACACTGACCAATGGAATAGAATAGAGAATCCAGAAATTAACCCACACACCTACAGCCATCTGATCTTTGACAAAGGCATCAAGCCTATACACTGGGGAAGAGACTGCTTCTTTAGCAAATAATGCTGGGAGAACTGGATATCAATATGCAGGAGAATGAAACTAGACCCATACCTTTCACCATACACTAAAGTCAACTCAAAATGGATTAAAGAATTAAATATACACCCTGAAACAATAAAACTTCTTAAAGAAAACATAGGAGAAACACTTCGGCATAACACTACCTGACTTTAAACTATACTACAAAGCTATAATAACCAAAACAGTATGGTACTGGCATAAAAACAGACACACTGACCAATGGGATAGAATAGAGAATCCAGAAATTACCCCACACACCTACAGCCATCTGATCTTTGACAAAGGCATCAAGCCTATACACTGGGGAAGAGACTGCTTCTTTAGCAAATAATGCTGGGAGAACTGGATATCAATATGCAGGAGAATGAAACTAGACCCATACCTTTCACCATACACTAAAGTCAACTCAAAATGGATTAAAGAATTAAATATACACCCTGAAACAATAAAACTTCTTAAAGAAAACATAGGAGAAACACTTCGGCATAACACTACCTGACTTTAAACTATACTACAAAGCTATAATAACCAAAACAGTATGGTACTGGCATAAAAACAGACACACTGACCAATGGGATAGAATAGAGAATCCAGAAATTACCCCACACACCTACAGCCATCTGATCTTTGACAAAGGCATCAAGCCTATACACTGGGGAAGAGACTGCTTCTTTAGCAAATAATGCTGGGAGAACTGGATATCAATATGCAGGAGAATGAAACTAGACCCATACCTTTCACCATACACTAAAGTCAACTCAAAATGGATTAAAGAATTAAATATACACCCTGAAACAATAAAACTTCTTAAAGAAAACATAGGAGAAACACTTCAACAAGTCAGGCACAGAAAGAGAAATACCACATGTTCTCACTTATTGGTGGGAGCTAAAAATAAATAAATAAATTCACACACACACAAAAAAAACTGGGGGTGGGGGGAGAAGACATAACAATTACAATTCCTTGAAGTTGACATGACACGCATACAGAAAGGACATTGTTGGGGGGGAAGGGGGAGAGAGAGGAGGGAGGGAGATTTTGGTAATGGGCCACAATAATCAACCACATTGTATATTGACAAAATAAAATTAAATTTAAAAAAATAAATAAATAAAAATAAAAAAATAAATTACTGAAAACTTGAGGAACAGAGAAAAGAAAAAAAGTTATTCACATAAGCCTGCCATCACCCTAATTCAATTTACTATAACATCTTTATTGAGATATAATTTACATACCATAAAATTCACCCTTTTGAAGTGTACAATCAGTAAATTTTAGTATATTCACAGAGTTGTACAACCATCACCACTATCAAACTCCAGAGTATTTTCATCATCCCAAAGAGAAAAACTGTACCCATTAGTAGTCACTTCCCATTTCACCCCCCTCTTAGGCTCCTACAACCACTAATCTACTTTTTCTCTATATAGATTTGCCTATTCTGGATATTCCGTATATATACAATCATACAATATATAGCCTTTTGTGTCTGGCTTCTTTCACTGAGCACAATGTTTCACCTAACTCAATTTTTATTAGCACTTAGGTTTCCTTCCCATCTTGATTCTTATATATTTAAAACCTAATCCTTTGCAAACATTATAAAGCCAAGCCTAGTATTTGCTGAACAATGAGTTACTGACCCTAACCTGGGATTGTGGGTCCAGAGACTGAAGGAGGCTTGTTCTGCTTTCTAAACGTCAGCCTATTATATTGGTCTAATTTTAACAGAAAGTGCGAGGGGTTAGGAAGGTGCTAAATATTACTACCCGCTCTCAGGACAACCCCATACACTAAACACAATCTTCAGCAAGGAACAGGAAAGAACTCAAGAACAACAGTCTGGCTGGCCTATTAGCTCAGTTGGTTAGAGTGCAGCCTAAAAAACAAAAAAACACACTGATTTAAATAGGAAGAGCTAGGGCTGGCCCATGGCTCACTCGGGAGAGTGCAGTGCTGATAACACTAAGGCCACGGGTTCGGATCCTATATAGGGATGGCTGGTTGGCTCAATGGCTGAGTGTGGTGCTGACAACACCAAGCCAAGGGTTGAGATCCCCTTACCGGTCATCTTTAAAAACAAAAAAATAAAAAATAAAAAAATAAGTAAGGGCCGGCCCGTGGCTCACTCAGGAGAGTGCGGTGCTGATAACACCAAGGCCCTGGGTTCGGATCTTATATAGGGATGGCCGGTTCGCTCACTGGCTGAGCGTGGTGCTGACAACACCAAGTCAAGGGTTAACATCCCCTTACCGGTCATCTTTTTAAATAAATAAATAAATAGGAAGAGCTACCTACCATCCATTAAGCTGTTTTGCAAATGTTATGGGCCATATTGTGCACCCCCAACCCCAAGCCCTAACCACCAGTACCTTACAATATGACTCTATTTGGAGGTAAGCTGTTTAAAGAGGTGATTAATTAAAAATGGGGCCATGAGAGTGGGTCCTAATCCAATCACACATGTGAGGAACAACCTTATGAGGACACAGCAAGAAGGTGGACATCCGCAAGGAGAGAGGCCTCAGAAGCAGCCAAACCTGCTGACACCTTGATCTTGGAATTCTAGCCTCCAGAACTGTGAGAAAATAAATAGTTAAGTCTGTGGTATTTTGTTATGGCAGCCCTAGCAAACATCTCATTTAATGTCCACATACGCACTTTTAAAAGCAGGACTTTTATCGCCACTTTACAGATGGGGAAGCTTAGGCTCAAATGGGTTAGTGGAGCTGGGACTCAAAGTAAAATCTGTCTGATATCAAGGCTTTTGTTTTTTCAGAAAGTACAACATGCTGTAATTTAATTTTAATCATTTTTGGGCCGGCCCGTGGCTCACTCGGTAGAGTGCGGTGCTGATAACACCAAGGCCACGGGTTCGGATCCTACATGGGGATGGCCGATTTGCTCACTGGCTGGGCATGGTGCTGACACAAAGCCAAGGGTTGAGATCCCCTCACCGGTCATCTTTTAAAAAAAATAAAATAAATAAATAAGGTTACTATTTCCCAACAATTCCACTCCTAGGTATACACCAAGAGAAAGCAAAACATGTTCACACAAAAGTCTGTATACAAATGTTTATAGCATGGGCCGGCCCGTGGCTCACTCGGGAGCGTGTGGTGCTGATACCACCTAGGCCACAGGTTCGGATCCCATATATGGATGGCCGGTTAGCTCACTGGGTGAGAGTGGTGCTGATAACACCAAGGCCACAGGTTCGGATCCCATATATGGATGGCCGGTTAGCTCACTGGGTGAGCGTGGTGCTGACAACACCAAGTCAAGGGTTAAGATCCCCTTACCTGTCATCTTTTTAAAAATAATAATAATAAATAAAAATAAAAATAATAATTTTAATCATTTTTGTAGCATGAAAGGTCATACTGTTAAATAAAAATTTTTGTTCTGTTTTTAAAAGACCAATATATACTTTTTCCAGAATATAACTAGTTAGAGTCCAAATTCAGAATTCATTCATTTCAGAAACATTTTTAAGAAAGGAAAAAAACACATTTAATGAGTCAAATGCTTTACATATATTATCCAAATTGAATTTGAAAACAATCTTGAGATATGTGTTAGTCATAATTGAGGAAACTGAGGCTCAGAGACATTAAGTGACTATATCATGACACTATTTGTTTCAGTAAGTTCCCCAGTCTAACAGTTTCATTTTGAAAGACCAACTGAACTAAATTCTATTCATCAACCTTTCACTGAGACTTGCAATGTTGGATGTTCTGGAGAGCAAGATGAATGAGCCCTAGCCCCATCTTGGAGGGAGTGTGCAGCCCATCTAGGAAAGGCGACAGCTCTTCCGGGTCACTGCCAGCCCCTACAGAGTTTCTGTGCAAATCAGGAAAAGGCACCCCCTTTCTCAGAGTGGAAGCAGTCCCTGAGCACAGCCTGCTCAGAGGCCCTGCAGCTCTGCCGCTCTGCCTTCAGTCCACACTCCCTCTTGCTAAGACTGAGATCAGCAGAGTGCACAGAGAGAGACAGAAGCCCCAGGGAATGCTCATTTCTTGCTTCCCTACCAGCCACCTCTCTCTGCATACCCAACCTCCCTCTTATACTCCTATGGACCAAAGCAATCCATGATCTGTGGTCATGCTGACTCTGGAGAGGGGAGTTGGAATACAGAGCCAGGCCTGCTCACAGTCGGTAGTGGGCAAAGACAAAAAGTGAGAGTGCCAAGCAGGGGTCAAAATGCCAGAGAGGGCCACTGTCTGAGGAGTAGACTGTCCCACAGACCAGGTGAGCCAGGAGTCCAAAGTGGGTCAAAGCCAAGGGAACATCAGGGCCTCAGGGACACCTCGCTTTAAATGCTCTTGGGGACCCTCCATGGGGGTTTCATGCCATGCATTTCTCACACAGAGGTGCCTTCTACCCCAGACAGCTGCTCTTACCACCTGCCACTAAGGGTCCCCAGCTTCACCTCTCCCAGTGCTAGGTGATACTCGAGAGTGGGGGGCAGCAGTTGTGGAACTCCTGGCCCACTCCCCTCAAAAAAGAAGCGTACAAAATGTTGGAACAAAAGGTGCTGCAGGCTCTAGCATCAAATGAGCAGGAGCAGGAGAATCAAAAGAGAACAGATTCAGTGTTATTTAACACCATTGTCCTGGCCCACATAAAGTTACCCACTTGTGGCCCATGGCCCACTTGGGGAGTATTCTTCTAGTTTCTGGCCACCCTGGACTATGCACCTTTTCAGGCACACCACTGGCCTCTGGACCTTTGCTTCTGTCCTTCCCACCCCAGGATGACTCTCTCCTCTGTCTTTTGCTCACATAGGGAGATTTTGCTCCACATGCAAGGTGAGGCTCAGATGCCACGCTTACTGAAACGTTCTCTGATCACAGAGCCACTGTCCTCACCACAGGTGTCCCAATCACTCCCTGTGAACTTCTTCCAAAAAAACTATCCTGGCACAGATCAGATTGTAGAGTTGGAGGGGTGTGTGTTTATTCTGTGAGACTCTGAGCTGCTGTAGGGGGTGCTTTGTAGTGTTTATTCTTCTGATCCAGTTGGGAGCCCTTGGGGGCTGGGACAAGCTCTTGTCAGAGATGAAGTCTCATGATGTGACATTCCCTACACTGGGTCCTATGGTCTGCTAGAATAACCTTGCTTTGATTTTATTGTATCTGTTTATTTTTATTATTTTTATGTTACTTTGGATTAATGCCAAGTGACACTAGTTTTCAATTTACAGTAGCGACAGAGGTCCAATAAAAGTGAGTCCATATAAAGAAAATAATCTATAAATGACAGCACAGGTGGCTCATGGAGAAGGGAAAACCACAAAGGTGGTCCCCAGGAGTGAATGGAAACTGGGAGATATGGGAAACCCCAGGCCAGAGTACAGGGAAGAGAAGGCAGATGGGGAAAAAAAATGAATTGATATACACTTGATATATTTCATAAGAAAACCAAAAGGAAAATGGTGACCAAAAGTGTTCTTAGAAAAAACTTTTCAAAGAAAGTAAAGGTGCTGGATGGCCTTTAACAGGGCAGGGAGAGCCCAAGGATACAAGAAGAACAGTCTTGGCACCTGCACCAGCAGGCATATTCCACCTCTGCATTTCCATGGGAATGAGGTGTTTAGGAAGGAAGTTAGCCAATGGCAATGAGCTTTAATCCACAGGTCTCATATGGTTTTCCCTAAAATAGCATAGCCCAACAAAAACCAAATGCCTCTTCCTCTCTCAGATGTGTGGAAATGTACAAGATATCCAGCACTGATGAGGGTGTAGGGAAAACAGGCAATTTGGGCTCTGTTGGTGAGAAGCTAATTTTTAAGAATACATTTTTGGAGGGCAATTTGGCAGTAACTATCAAAATTTCAAATGCTGACACAGGTATTTTACTGAAAAACAAAACATACCACCTATGATACTGATGCTCTTCCCTCCTCCAGATACACATCCTTAACTTAGGTTCTACTTGTGTGCTTCATAACACATCCCCAAAATGTATGTACCCACCTCACACCCAGTAGATGACTACTATCAAAAAAATAGAAAATAACAAGTGTCGGCAAAGATGTGGAGAAATTGGAACCCTTGTGCACTGTGGGAGGGAATATAAAATGATGCAACTGCTATGGAGAAAGTATGGCAGTTCCTTAAAAAGTTAAAAATTGAATACCACATGATCTAGCGATTCCACTTCTAGATATGTACCCAAAACAACTGAAAGCAGGGACTCAAACAGATGTTTGTATATCCATGTTCATAGCAGTATTATTCACAATATTATTCACAAAAGGTGGAAACAATCCAAGTGTCCATCAACGGATGAATGGATAAATAAACTGTGGTATATACATACAACGGGACATTATTCTGCATAAAGGAAGGAAATTCTGACATATACTACAACATGGATGAACCTTGAGTATATTATGCTGAGCGAAATAAGACAGACACAAAAAGACAAATATTGTATGATTCCATTTATATGAGTTATCTAGAGTAGTCAAATTCATAGAGACAGAATGATGGTTGCCAGGTGCTGGGGGAGGGGAAAGGGTAGTTAGTGTATAGAACGGGTGTAAAATTTCAGTGGGGAAGATGAAAAAGTCTGGAGTTGGATGGTGTTGATGGCTGCCAAACAGTGTGAATGTACTTAATGCTACAGAACTGTACACTTAAAAATGGTTAAGATGGTAAATTTTATGTTATATGTATTTTACCACAATACAAACAAGTCTGAAAAGAGTCATTCTGTGCCCTTGAGTGTGAATTAATCAGGAAGCAGGAATCTGGTTTTAACAGTCTTCCTTAAAGGTGCTGGAAACAAGAGGAGTGCCCCAGGTCACTTTCCAAGGAGGACAGAGAACCACAGTCTCCCCAAAGGGGCTTATGATCTACTTGGGGAGTAAAGCCCAAAGTGTCACGTGGCCCCTGATCTAGGAGGAAACCTGTGCCCAGAAGCATGAACACGGATGGGGTATGGAAACAGTCCAAACCTGATCTCACTGACCTGTCCCCAGCCCAGCACCACACAAAGCCAAGTGGGGTGGGGGAAAGCATGCAGGCTATGTGTGGGCCTCATTGGATTTCAATCCTGTTGGTTGTATGATTCTGAGAAAGTCACCACAGAGATAAAAATGCCCAGCTCACAAGGTTGAGGGTTAAATGAGATAAAACTTTAAAAGGACACAGCACAGTTCCTGGCACAAGCAGGTGCTCTATAAATGTTAGTTCCCTTCCTTTCATCCCACACAAGGGCACCTCCCCTTGTGCCCTGCATGGTTAGCTGCCCTTAGGGCAGGCATAGGACATTATTCATCTTCAAATTCAAAATCCCACCCCACCCTATACGATACATTTAAATAAACATTCAGATAATTATTAAATACATATAAAATATAAGTGCTGCTGCAGTTCAGGGGCTTATGGACCAGCTTTGCAGCAGTGGGAGGATCCGAGCTAGGTCTCGAAGGATATATGGATCTCATGGGCATGAGAGAAAAAGGAAGGCCATGCAGGGGCAAAGACCATGCTCAGCAAGACGGGAGCAGGAATGACAGAGTGCCTGTAGAGGTCTGCAAGAAAAGCGACAGGAAGAAGCACAATTAGTGAGGGCCTGGAATGACAAGCTATGTTAATAAGTCATTCTAAAGGAGATGGGGAGTTCCAGAAGGTTTCTGGTATCTCTGTCCAAAGTCACAAAGTATGGAAAGAGATGGAGAATGGGAGAAAAGAAACCAGCTGGATGGTACCTGCAATGGCCCAGGCATGACCAGGGCTGGACTAAGTTAGAGGAAGTACGAACTAAGAAGAAGAAACAAATGCTAAAGACAATATGAAGAAAAACAAACAAACAAAAAACCTTCACACCAATACTGAGCTCTACAGCCAAGAGAGGCCCACAGAACCTCCACGGCACAAGGCAGCCTCTCCATCCATCTGCTCAGTCCTTTCCTGACCTTCTTTTCTTTTGCCATTGCTCACCCTTAGAGCAATCTGTCCTTGTGTTCAAAAAGTATTCATGAAACTAAAATGAGTGCATCTCATGGTCACCTTGTCAGAAATGTGCCATTACAAGTGACATTTTCGGGTGTCAGAGCATCTGCTGGTGGATTTGATTTGCCCAGTTGACAAGTGAGAAGACTTTGACACGAACAATTATAGAAACAAACTCAACCTAGAATCTGGAAATCAAGCTGTTCTCCCATCTCTTCCATCACGCTCAGCAGACAACATGGTGGCCCACTGGCAGAGGGCCCTCACTTCTCACACCACAGCAGCTCAGGGGGACCAGCAGGACCCCAGACTACATGACCTGTCAGGATGGCAGGTGGAGAAAATAATATATACAATTTCTCAAGACTAGAGGAAGAAAGCAGGAAACCTCCTCAAAATATCACTGGGAGTCAACACAAAAGAACACTACTATATGACTCCACTTACATGAACTTCTACAGCAGGCAGAACTAACCTATGGCAATTGAGGTAAGATCAGTAGTGGCTTCTGCAGGTGTGTTAGAGGGGAGGACTGACTAGGAAGGGGCATGAGGGAACTTTCCGGGGTGAGGTTCACAGTCCAGTCTGTGTATTGATGGGGGTGGGTTACAATATGTATGCATTTGTCAAAACCATAACAATTAAGATTTGTGGGGGGGAGGATTTGTGAATTTCACTGTAAGTAAATAATACCTTGATGAAAAACATTAGAAGGTATATATGAGTATATTAGGGCACTTCAAAAAGTTCAGGGAAGGGCTATCCCATAGCTCACTTGGGAGAGTGTGGTGCTTATAACACCAAGGCCAAGGGTTCGGATCCCTATATAGAGACGGCCGGTTAGCTCACTTGGGAGAGCGTGGTGCTGACAACACCAAGTCAAGGGTTAAGATCCCCTTACCGGTCATCTTTTAAAAAAAAAAAGCTTGGGGAAAAACAAAATTAAAAGATAATACATGGGCTGGCCAGTTAGCTCAGGCGATTAAAGCATGGTGTTGAGAACACTGAGGTCCAGGGTTCAATCCCTGTACTGGCTAGCAGCCATGAAAGAAAAAAAAATACTGAGAAAAGATAATACAAATCTTTCCATAAACTTTTTGAAGACTGAAGACCCCTCATGTGTGTGTATACACACACAAAAAAATATACACAAATATATTATATATAGCATGCATGCATATATGCAGATACATACATACACATATACACATATGTATATGCATGTATTTATGCATTACATATAATACACACATAAATATTTGTATATACATATATGTGTATATTTGTACGTATATGTGTGTGTATATGTATATATACTGGAATCATAAGAAAGTAGACTCTCCTATGGAGGGCTAAAGGATTCAGAAAAACTAAAAGCCACTTTGATTTGGGCCTTAAGCTTTAGGCCTGGAAATGAACTTGGAGAGCCTGTTGTTCAAACTGTGCTCTTCAAATGAGTAAACAGAGGATATGACCTATGTAAAGTCACATAGCAAATCAGCAGCAGAGCAGTGACCAATCCCAGCCTTCCCAGGTCCTAGCCTGGGATTAATTTCTTTGTTCTGGATTGGTGCCAGAAAAAGCAGATAAAACAGAAGACCAAGGTGATTCTATCAACTAATTTCATTTAAACCATCAAACCTAGAGATAAATGGCAACCCCCATCAAGCCCAGTCTAAATCAGGAGATTAACTTTCAAACAATAAAAAAGTATTTACTTTCATGAGGCTGAGTAAAGAAATGCTCCTCCATTAAATGGCAAATTTACTTCTACCTTGCTTAACCTCCCTGCCCACAAACAAATATCCAAATGACTGGCAGGAAGCTGGGAGCTAAGTAGAAAGACATGGGGGACTCACTGTGGGACCTCTGCAAGTCTCCTACTGTGATTCAATAAGAAATATACATTTGGTCTTTGTCCCTGGTTCCTGGTACACAGCTCCTAAGATTCTTAGAGTTCCCAGAGTGATAAGAGTGTTTTTTTATATACTAATGAAATGGCTGGTGGTTGGGAGCCCTTAGATAGCCTCAGGATGAGGACTGGTTGCCAGAAAGACCAAGGCAAGTTTAGAGGGTTGGAACTTTTAGCCCCCCACCCCATCTCCAGAAAGGGGAGAGGGGCTAGAAGTTGAGTGAATCACCAATGGCCAATGATTTAATCAATCACGCCCATTTAATAAAACCTCCATTAAAATCCCTAAACTACAAGGTTTAGAGAGCTTCCAGGCTGGTGAACACATGAGGTGCTAGGGGGGCAGCAGGACCAGAAAGGTCATGGAAGCTCTGTGACCCTTCCCTCATACCTTGTCCTATGCATCTCTTCCATCGGCTGTTCCTGAGCTGTATCCTTTACAATGTAAATGTAAGTAAAGTGTTTTCCTGAGTTTTGTGAGCAGTTCTAGCATGTTCTCAAACATGAGGAAGACATCATAAGAATCTCCAATTAATAGCCAGTAGGTCAGAAGTACAGGTGGTAACCAGGAACTTGCGGCTGGCATGTGAAGTAGAGGCAGTCTTGTGGGACTGAGCCTGTGGGGTCTGTACCAACTCTGGGTAGTTAGTGTCACAACTGAATTGAACTGTAGGACACCAGGTGGTGTCATGAAAACATTTGGTGTCAGAAGTGTTGTTACGGTAAAAACAGCACAGACTTACCCTCTGCGAGCCTGTTTCCCCACCTGTAAAAATAAGAGGGTTGGACCAAATGCTGCTACGGCCCTTCTAGCTAGAATCCTGTGATTCTCTGAATTGCTGGTTTAAGAATTTCCAGGGTTAACATGAGGGATTCTCACTCTCTGGAAGCCACTAGCAAATTCAGCTTTTGAACCCAAAACAATCTCTCAGACCTCATTTCCTATTTTGACTAATGATGTGCCAGAATTCTGTTTGATTTCTCCTTTGAGAAGCAGCAAAAAAACTCAAGAGTGCCCTATTACAGGGCCCTGTTCTTGTCCCCAGCTCTCAAAGCCCAATTCTCTGAGATGAAAGAATCAGTCTCTCTCCATTACACTCAATTTTAAACCAAAATCAGAAACAGAATTTTTGACGTGACTCCCAGACTACAAGGCTTGTGCTTCATTAATGATTAAAACAGCAGCTGGTAATGTCTTAAAAGCAAGTTGGTCAGTTAGACAACTTAGCATCTGTTTAAATTCTCTCTCTTCCTCCACCCAACACTGTAGTTCTAAAACAAATCCAAAGAAAAAGTAAAATATACAGTCTTCCTTTACTAAGAAGAACCTCAATGAGGTTTTAAAAAAACATAACCTTTGACAAGATTCTCAGCAAACTTGCTGGGATGAAGAAGACACATACACTGAATTATACAAGAAGGACTGAAAGTGGGTGAATAATTTATAATACTAAGGCAGATCTGAATTTAAGACAACTACTACCAGATTTTCAGCCACCAAGTAATTGAAGTTATTAATTCCACAAATAATTACTGAGCTCTCCAGTTTAGTGGTTAAGAGCACCGGCTCTGGAGTCCACAGACCTGAGTTCAAGTCCCTGCTCTGCCATTTATAAAACACACACCTGGAGGAAAGTACTTCACTTCTAAGCCTCAGTTTCCTAGTCTATAAAATATGAATGAGAGTACCTGCCTTACAGAGATGTTGTGGGAAATGAAGGAAATGATGCACGTAAGGTACTTAACCCAGTACCTGGTGAGGAGTCATGCTGACTAGTACTAATAGAATCATCCTTCTTATCCTTAAGGCATTGTATACCAAAGGCACAGGCAACAGAAGAAAAAATACAGACATTGGGCTTAAAATTAAAAACTTTTGTGTATCAAAAGACAATATCAACAGAGTAAAAAGGCAACGCACGGAATGGGAGAAAATATTTGCAAATCACATATCTGATAAGAGATTAATGTCCAGAAAAAATACAGAACTTCTAAAATTGAATAACAACAACAACAACAAACAAAACAATTAAAAACCGGGCAAAGGACTTGAATAGACATTTCATCAAAAAAGATATACAAATGGCCAATAAGCACATGAAAAGATGCTCTACATCATTAGTCATCAGGGAAATGCAAATCAAAGTCACAATGAGACCGCTTCATACCCATTAGGATGGCTACTATAAAGAACCAAACAAAACAAAACAGAAAATGACAAGTGCTGGAGAGGATGTGGAAAAACTGGAACCCTCATGCACTGCTGGTAGAAATGTAAAATGGTGTAGCAGCTATGAAAAACAGTGTGATGGTTCCTCAAAAAATTAAAAATTGAATTACCACATGATCCAGCAATTCCATTTCTGGGTATGCATCTAAAAGAATTGAAAACAGGAACACAAACAGATATTTGTACACCCATATTCAGAGCAGCAGTATTAACAAAGCCAAAAAATAGAAGCAACCCAAGTGTCCATCAGCAGGTGAATGGATAAAATGTGGTATATACATGCAATAAAATATTATACAGCCTGATGGAATTTGGATGTGTTGTCCCCACCAAAACTCATGTGGAAATCTGATCCCCAATGTGGCAGTGCTGGCAGCTGTTTGAGCCATGGGGGAGGATCCCTCATAAATGTTTTAATGCTCGCCCTAGGTGGGTGGATTAATGAGTGAGTTCTCGCTCTATTAGTTCCCGCAAGAGCTGGTTGTTTAAAAAGACCCTGGCACCTCTTCTCTCTCTCTTGCTTCCTCTCACTATGTGATCTGCTTGTACCCTCCAGCTGCCTGCCGCTTTGCGCCATGAGTAGAAGCAGCCTGAGGTCCATGACAGATGCAGCTGTCCCAGAATCATAAGCCAAATAAACCTCTGTTCTTTATAAATTACCCAGTCTCAGGTATACTGTTACAGCAACACAAAACGGACTAATACACAGCCTTAAACAGGAAGGAAATTTTAACATGCTCCAACATGAATGAAACTTGAAGACATTATGCCAAATGAAAAAAGTCAGTCACAAAAGGATAAATACTGTATGATTCCACTTATGTGAGGTTCCTAGAGTAGTCAAATTCATAGAGGCAGAAAGTAGAATGGAGGGTGCCAGGAGCTGGTGGGAGGGGTAAGGGAGAAATGGTTTAGTTTCACAAGACAGAAAGAGTTCTGGAGATGGATGGTGGTTGGTGATGGCTGTACAACAATGTGAATGTGCTTAATGCCACCAAACTGTACACTCAAATATAGTTAAAATGGTAAATTTTGGGCCGAGCCCGTGGCGCACTCGGGAAAGTGCGGCCTCCCGCCACGGGTTCGGATCCTATATAGAGATGACCGGTGCGCTCACAGCGCTCACTAGCTGAGCGCGGTGCGGCCGGTCTCAAAAAGGACAAAAAAAAAAAAGGTAAATTTTGTTATGTATATCTCACCATAATTTTTTTAAAAAGAAAGAGAAAGAAGAAATAGAAACAGATGCCCTCATGGAACATTCCATCTCTGATAGGAGCTCACATGGAGTGTCTGCACCCCTGACCTTGGACGAAGTGGCATTGCTCGCTGCTGACTTCCTTGTAAGACACAGATGGGGCTTTGATGGTAAGAGAAGAATGATCTTTTGGTCACTGCCAAGAGGAAACCTCCCTGCCTCTGTAAAGATACCCATGCCACTCTCCTCCCTAGAAATATTTCATGGCTTCCCAGTGCCACGAAGGAAAGAGTTCAAACTACTTGGCTACATGTGAAGCAAGCCCTCCACAATCAGGCCTTATCCTCCCTCTCCAGTCTTGCCTCCTACCACTTCCCTTTGTCAGGTAAATAGAACCAATCCCATCACATCCACCTACTCCTTAACATCCAGCACTTGCTCAAGTTGTCTCTGCCAAGACAGCCCTCCAAGCCTGCTTTCCATTTCCACATGAACCAAATCCTGCCCATTCATCAAAACCCTGCTCAGCAACCACCACCTCTTTAGAGTCTTCCTGAGTTCCTCCTTCCCTCCTACAATGCTCTTTCTCACCTCTCTCTTGCTGAGGGCAGCACAGCATAACAGGACATCAACTCTGGAGTAACTACTTCAGTTTCTGGCACATAGTAATACAATACTGAGAATTAAAAAAAACAAACCTTTAGCTACTATTATTACTACTAGAGGTGACCCCTCCCCTCCTCCATTCCCTTACTGCATTTATTTGTCCAATTTTGCACAATCACTTTCTATCTTATCTGATTTAGGTACCTGTCTTAGCTCCCTTACTAGACTGAACATCCTGGTAAATGCTTAGCTTGATATATATACATAGTCAATATAGAATAACTGAAAGAATGAGTGATAAATAATCACACTTACAGTCTGTCCACAAGAAAACCCACATATGATATTCAGAGAAAGATAAAGCAGAGAGTAAGGAAGCAGAACTTTTCATCTAGAGCAACAATTCTCAAAGTGGACCAGCACCAGCATTGCTAGGGCACTTATTAGATATGTGGAATGCTAGGCCCCACCCCAGACCTACCGAATCAGAAACTCTGAGAATAAGGCCCAGTATTTCATTTTAAAAAATCCTCCAGGTGATTCCATTGAGACTGAGTCATGAGACCTGACAGCAAGAAGTAACAAACTTGGCAGTGCATAACAAGCACTTAGATCAGGAGTGGACTGTAGGCTTAACTCTGGCATTGACCTTGTACAAGTCTCTTAACTAGTCAGAGCTTCGATTTCCTTTTAAGTGATACAGGGACAATAACACCAAAATAATTAAATGTTGTGAGGATTAAATGAGACTCCATGTACAGAGTTTGCATATAGCAGGTGCTTAATGATTATAAATTCCTCCCAGTTCTCTTCCTGAGTATCGCGCAAGGTTGAGAAGACTAAATAAAATAATTAAAGCAAAACAGCCTTGCAAATTGCCAACTGCCATAGCAACCTGAGGGATGAGTAACTGTTCTTGGTACAAACGGCCAGGCTAAACACCTAGCATTCATAGGGCATTATGAAATAGTTTATGTCCAACACTCTTCAATCTATAAACTTTGCAAAAGAAGATCTGCTTTTTACATGTTTATTAAAGCAAAACTATGAAAATAATAGATCCCCTCCCCAAACATTCTAGTCAGAATTAACTAACTACTCTCTGATCTTTGAATCTAAATGAATCTAAACTTTCTAAACTTTATTCTTGGAAAAGGATTATCTGAAAACTTTTCCCAGCCAACACAAGGAAAACTGCAAACACCTGCAGAGCACCATAGACCCAACTGGGGGAACTCTCGATATATAATATCTAACTCCAACTGGTTGTGGAAGGTTAAGATCAAGACAGTAACATTTTGAAATTTGTTTCAGAAGAGAAAATCAAGAAATAAAAGTAAGTACTTTTTCTTCCTCCACACTTCTTGGCCTCACTCTCTCTCTCTGAACCACACATTCTACTCAAGAACCACCTTCCAGAACGCAGGGCCAGATGGATGCAAGAAATGCACAGATAGCTATGTCAGACCGTGGTCTTGGCCACTAGCTTGAGACAGGTGGATTCAGTGTTTGACTAAATAGCACCAGGTTAGAACGTCCACCTGAAGCCCAGGCATGAGACAGAGTAGTAATTACTCCACCAACCACTCAGACCCAGGACACCTTTTGTGAGTGTGTTACCTCTACAGAAGGCTCCCTAAGAAAAGCTTTTTAATATTTGTATCCTCAGAGCCTGGCACAGGCCTGGCACTCACCAGGCACTCATAAATGCCTACTGAATTAAACAGGCTGAATTATTTAGGTTGGAGCCCCATGCAGCTGTTGAAAGGTATTATTTTTTGAGTGGGGAAATGAGGTCCAGAAAGACTAAAAGTTGTATTGATGTTGCCTCCCCAGAGCAGGGTTTCATCCTGTGACCCAAATCCTACTTGCAACTATTCCCCACAGCCATGTCTGCTCCACTCAGACTGGTGCTCGCAGATGTGCCCATGCCCCACTCCCTGCCTCATTTAGCTGTCCCCAGTCCCAGCAGATCCTCTTCTCTGCCTGCAGAACTTCCACCCATCCTTCATGAACAGCCCTCAGACTCAAAGAAGCTAGTCCCCACCACCACAGCCTCTTCTGAATTCTTTTGAACTCCGAAAGCCCTGACAATCTTCTCTACTTATCATTGTTTCATGCGTCTGTTTCCTCTCCTGAAACTGTACAATCCTTGAGGACAGGGACCGGTATGACATCCCAGCTTCCCTGTTACCAGCTGGGCAGTCACTTCACTCCTCTGAGCCTCAGTTTCCTCATCTCTAAAGCAGGAAGGACAATAAAAACTTATTCACAGAACAGCTGTATGGAGCAAATGATTGCTATAGAATTGTGTTGCACAAGCTATAGCTGCTGGGGTTTTTTTTGTTTTATTTTTGTTTGTTTTTAAAGATGACCGGTAAGGGGATCTTAACCCTTGACTTGGTGTTGTCAGCACCACACTTTCCCAAGTGAGCTAACCGGCCATCCCTATATAGGGATCCAAACCCTTGGCCTTGGTGTTATCAGCACCACACTCTCCAGAGTGAGCCACGGGTGGCTATAATCATTAGCTTTGTTGTTATTTTATTTCTGTGTTCCCCTCCCTCACACCAACTCCCAGGCACATACTTTTAAAAGAATATCAACAATACTAAATGTCATGAAAATCACTCTTATGCTCTGTCACAACAGTACAGACTATACATTAGAACCTCATTCTGTCTGCCAATCATTTATCTGAACTCAACTGAATTGAAATTACCAAGGCCTTGCACATTGGCTACCTGGCAATGGAAAACCTTCACTATTTTTTTAGTCAAGTGTCTTTTATAAGTAATGGTGGACACTGGGGCCTGGAATTGCATTTTATTTCACAGGTCACAGATGAGCCAGTTGTCTTACATTACCCTCTCCGGATAGAAAAATCTGTTACTAATAGTGATAGCTACAATTTACTAAGCCTCTGCTATGTTCCAGGCACTATGTTAAGTGTTTTACAAACATCATCTCATTTAAATTCATTCTGAGTATGAATTTCTCTCTCTCTCTCTCAGCAGATAGACAAAGTAAGGCTCAGAAGGGTTACACAATTTTCTGGAGTCACACAGCCAAGCAATGGGCAGAGCCAAAATTCAACTCAGGTCTTCATGACAGAAGTACCATGCTCTTTCTACTCACTATATATCCCTACATCCCTTATATTTGTATTTAAAAACCCCCTTTAATTTCTACCCCTCATCAGCTACCTTGGCATTTTAAAGGTGTAGAGCTTCCTAGTATAAAGGGGACAGAAAAGAAAAAAATCCTCACAAGTTTACTGGCTTCCTCCATTAACTGGCTGGAATTCAATCTCCAACTGAGAAATGAGCTTTTGGAATATGGCTGCAGTGAAAGAGCATATTGTAAAAGTGGGAAAAGACTATTTCAGGAACTAGTATTCATTATCCCTTACAAAAAATACTACACCAGAAAGGAAAGAAAGGCTCCTAAATGCCACTTAGCCATAGGAAAGGCCTCAATAATTTCACGGACCCCCACTAAAGGCTGAAGAGTAAGCTGGAAATTCATAAGCAAGCAGGAAATAAACAAATCACTAATGCCTAAACCAGTCAGGCCCATAAGAACACCAAAAGTCCTTGCCCATAAAAGAAGTTTTACCAGTCCTTCAACCAACGAGGAGGAACCCCGTTTTAAAAGAAACTAATCAGCATTCTTGACTGATCATTTGGCATCAGCTCCTGCCTTGGGTGAAAAGGCAAGGTGCTTTTTTACTAAAGAAATCCCATATGGTGGCCACTTCAGTGTTACTTCACCTATGCTTTGGGCCTTCCTTATCTGGGATTCTGGTCATCTCTAGTGCACTTTTCCAAGTGCCCAAAGACCCCCTATAGGATTAACAGGTACTGCCAAGTACACTTTCTCTACACTGCCACCAAAAGATTTCAGCTCTGGCAAATTTAATATAGCCAGGGGAGCAGCAGTCAATGTGCAGAGACTTCTATAAGGAATACCAAAACTTTAGAACTTGAAGGGACCTGACGAATCTCACCTCCAAGCACCTCATTTTACAGGGGAACTTCAACCAGAAAGGGCACAAGGTCATAGAGAAAGTCACTGGCAAAGCAACTACTGGAGTCCAGGCTCTTATCATTAAACGACACTTCTTTCCTTCTTTCCTGGGAGGCACTGCAGGCATGCCAATCCCCCTGCCAAGATAATCACCCTTGAAGAACCCCTCCCCCAATCCCAGTCCCTCCTACAGCCTAGCTGAGCTGCAGCTCAAATTGGCGAGACCTGGAGCAGGGGGCATTTTCTGGGAGGGTGCCCAGTGCGAGGGCTGCTGGTACTGAAGAGGAGGGACAAGGGTGGAGAGAGAAGGAGGTGACATCGTACGAAGGGTCTGGGAGAACTGAGTCCTGGGGGAAGTGGCAGCGAGACCGACGGGCTGGATAAAGGTGTACGCGGTGGTGTCTCCCGACAAGGCGAGGGGTAAGCAGACCATCAGCTGGCACCATCTCTAGGAGAGACAGGAAGGGCTGGGCCCTGAGAAGTAGGGACGCCCGCGGAACGCCTCCGAATCCAAGCTGGGCCACAGGGGCGCCTCTCGCAGGATGGCACTGGCGCCCCTGAGGCGGCACAGGCGCGTGGCAGCGGCCCGACGACCAGGACGGCCGGCCTCGAGCGAGGTGGCACCGGCGCCCGGCTGAGGCCCGCGGCCCTCACAAGCCCGGTCAGCCGCCTCCGTCGCCCACCCAGCCGCCCGCCCCACGCGCGGCCTTACCGAGGCACTGCCCCACTGGGGTGCTGAACGGGTTCCCCAGGAGGAACTCCATCTTGGGAGGACAGCACCGCAGCGGCCCGGGCCCCTGCCTGCCGGTGCGGTCTCGGCGGGCCCCAGCAGCGCTCCGGACCTGACTGACACTTGCCCCCGCCCCACCCTCAGGAACGCGGAGCGCCGGGCCGTGACCCCGCCCCCTTGACGCGTCTCTATTGGGTTACGCCCGCACAGCCCTTCTCCGATTGGCCTTCACAACCCCCCGGCGAAGTCCCACCCACCCCGCGGCGTTCGATTGGCAGAGGAGCGAGCTAGATCACCGGAGGCCCCGTCAGGCGTAGCGACACCGCCCCTGGCCCGCCCCGGACGAGAGGCTATGCGTTTTGATTCATCTGTCTATCGGTCAATCTAGAGAGTCCTTACTGTTATTGGACAAAAGATGAGTCAATCACTCAAATAGTGGGGGTGGAGAAGGGAAAGATGCCCGCCCACAGAAAGCGCAGATTTGGAGAAACGTTGTTTTCTCTACCGCTGGTTGGTGTTAGGAGTATTTCCCCACCCGAGATGTGGTCACGTGGTCTGTCACCTTTCACCCAGGATGTTTATCTCCAGACTTCCGCTTAGCAACCGAGTGGCTGTTCTCGGTTCCCCAGCAACTGGGCGACGCGTCTGCTGCGCGGAACCAGCCAGGCAGCAGGTGCTTGAGAAGGTGAGACCCAGGAGCTGAGGCTCGGGAGGACTCGCAGGAGCACAGAGCTCGCGACTTCACTCTGTCCTGCGACCTTTTTCTTGGAGGAGTCCCGCCCGGCTCTTTTCATTTGTAAAGTGAACACACAGGTCCTCTGCCAGCCATTTTACAGTCGCGCTGAGACAGTCAAGTCACTTGAATCCTGGACTTTACAGGCCTCTGGACGAGAAAGAATGCTAAGGGAGCATTTCCTCAGGGAGCAGGACCAGAAGGAATTTTAAAGGGGTTCTATCCCCCAGCCTAGTGACCTGGTCCCTTTCATAGAAAGAGAGGTACCCGGTCTACGGATAACTATTTCCAGAATTTAGCCATCATTTCCGACCTCTTCATTCTCACTAAATTATTTCATCTGGGTGCTGTATAAAGTGCTTTGGCTGGGAAGATGAGGACTCAGGTTCCGTGTCTGTCTCTATCAGTAAGTCATTGTATGATTTTGGACAAGTTCTTTCCCCTCTCCAGGGCTCATTTTTCCTCTCTGGAAAATAAGGGCGTCAGGACTCCTTTCTTCAGTGGCCTCCAGAGCTGACATGTAATTAAATAACGCATGTGCACTGAGTACATAGTAAGCACTCAGTGTTTGGTTTTCTTCCTATTAATCATGGCAAATAAGGATTATATTTTTCAGATCCAGTTGACCCCAGCTTGTGGTTTCCCAGGAAAATTCTGGATCTGTTTCTCCATGAAGAGGCTACTCTGTTGACCGTTGTGTAAAACTCTCTGCTGTTTTCCACACCTCCTACCTCTGGTCTTCACCAACAACACTATCGTCAGGCAAGTCAATGGGGACCCAAGTTGAGGGGTAAATTACTGATAAAATATCCATAGGGAAGAATTGGTTAGGCCTTGGCCCTGATACAGAACAGCTGTGAGAAACATTGTGAGCTGTAACAATGATAGTCCCTAGTACCCTGGGTACAGTTGAGTCATGATTAGGAAAATGGGATCTGCCATATGCTAAGTGTGTAAAGTTGGGCATGTTAGTTAACCTTTCTAACTAGCTTCTGTCTTCTTATCTGGAAATAGGGGATGATTAGTCCTACATATAAATTAAGTTCCTAGAGATAGCTCAAATCCACACCACCACCTCAGTCTTCTCTCGCTTCACTACTCTTGCAGTTCTCAGTTCTGCAGCTAGAGTCAGCTTATTAAAATTGAAATCTGGGCTGGCCCGGTGGCGCACTCGGTAGAGTGCGGCGCTTGGGAGCGTGGCGGCGCTCCCGCCGAGGGTTCGGATCCCATATACAGACCGGTCCGCTCACTGGTTGAGCGTGGTGCAGGCACGACATCGAGGGTTGCGATCCCGTTGCCGGTCATGAAAAAAAGACAAAAAGGAAAAAAAAAATTGAAATCTGATCATGTCACTATCCTTATTAAGCCATAGGAGCTTCCCAGCTATTCTGAGCTAATAATAAAACTCCTGCAGGCCTCTCCAACCTTGCATCACTTCAGCCAAAGTAGAACATGTCAGTTCTCTCCCACCCCAGCACCATTGCCATTCAGTCCCTCTTCCTTCTTCTCTCCTTGTCCTTCGTATCTCAGTCCCGACTCCCCTGGCCAAGCCAGGTGCCCCTAATGTAGGCTTTCATGGTTTCCTACACCTACAAACTTGTCATGGTTTGTAATTAAATATTTGTATGATTATTTGACTCATGTCTGAAACAGAGGTTAGGAGATCTGTTTTATTCTCGGTATGTTGTAGTTACTCAGTACACATGTGCGGACTAAACACATGATCTTACACAAATACAAAAGAGAGGAATTACCTGCCTTTTAGAGATGGGAAAGTGAAGGCTTACACAGGTGAAGTGAGTTACCAAAAGATGTACAGTCAGGATCCAAATCCTGCCCGTGTGCTTAACAAATAGTGTGTGTGACAATGATTCCACATTGCACAGCAAGTGCTGGGCTTGACTGAACACAAGCCTGATCTGTCACAGGTACCAGGCATTGATGAAGTGGGAGGGAACTGAGTCGTTTACCAAAGTAAAGCACCTTTTTTGAAAAAGCCCAAACATTTTGTAGATAACTTCTGCCAAATAGAACACATTAAAATTTCCCCCAAGGCAGGTTGGTGGCAAGTTAGGGGAAAGCTTAGGGAAAACCATTTCAGGAGAGTGGGGAGCTGGGGAGAGATCAAGGACTGGAAACGTCTTTGGGGGTTGAATCAATTACACTAAGAAGGTGGAACCACTGTGGAGAGGTTGGAGAAGAGTAGGAAGAAAAGGGCCAAGGTCTTAGAGGATGGAAGGCCCAGGTGGAGAGGGGGTTGTAGGGGGGTGTTTGGAGGCTGTACCTCCTCTAGAGGCAGAGGGTAGGACCCATGAGAGTTAAAGGCATTGGGGACTGGCTGGTTATCTCAGTTGATTAGAACATGGTGCTTATAACACCAAGGTCTAGGGCTGGCCTGGTGGCACTCCCACTGAGGGTTGCGATCCGTTGCCGGTCACGAAAAAAGACAAAAAAAATAAATAAATAAAATAACACCAAGGTCTAGGGCTGGCCTGGTGGCACTCCCACTGAGGGTTGCGATCCGTTGCCGGTCACGAAAAAAGACAAAAAAAATAAATAAATAAAATAACACCAAGGTCTAGGGCTGGCCTGGTGGCACTCCCACTGAGGGTTGCGATCCGTTGCCGGTCACGAAAAAAGACAAAAAAAATAAATAAATAAAATAACACCAAGGTCTAGGGTTGAAACCCTGTACCAGCCACCAAAAAAAAAGGCATTGGGAATTTGATCAGGGACAGTCCAGGAATGGAGAATGCATATTTCTACAATCTGCACCCAAGTGGATGGTGGGAGAGGAAGGAAGGAGGGCAGTCTTAGAGGGGAGTCTCTAAGATCAGGTGACAGGATTGTCCAGCCCAACTGTGGTGGACACCATCATCAGCCCAACATTAGGATTCTCTCTGGCAGTGCTCAGTGGAATGAAAGGCAGCACACAGGGCGGCCCAGCACCAGGGACCAGCAGGGCAGGGAGGACAGGAGGTTCAGGGAGGCCTGGATGTTGGGGAGACATGTGGGCAAAGATAGCAGGTGAGGCCAGCAGGAAGGTGAGCAGTAGGGGGGTGCAAAGCAGAGATGGGACTGAGTTTCCAGAGGGTTCAGGAGGCAGAATCCCAGTAGACTGACAGGAGAGTATAGCTGCCTTCAGGGTCCATCCTTCTGGATGTTCTCACCAAGAAGGTTGGTCTTGATGAGAACAAGATTGGGCGCCCAGGCTTCCCAGGGCTGTGGCTCTGTCCAGCCAGGAATAGCAGTCCTGGGTCAGTCTTGCAGTGTGACTGGCCAAATCCACAGATCTCCCCCTTTGCCTGTGGCATCTCAGCCAAATCCCTTTGGACCATTAACAACATAAACCTACCAGAGTTAGCTAAAGTAAAAGAGGATTTAATGTGAGAAATCAAGACACTCTTATGGAAAGAGACACAGAAACTCCCACAGGACCTGGATTTAGGGGCATTTAGGGATTAGAAAGCCAGCAAGGAGAGGCAGTTTCTGTCTGTGTCAGTCTGTCCTTTGTCTTTTTTCCCTGGATCACCCAGTTTCCCATCTCTATTTCTCTCTGTCCACCTGCCTCACGCGCCTCTTGGCTCTCTGCTTAGCCATGTGCCTGGCCAGCCCACGGCTTCCTAGTTCCTCCCCAGCCCAGGCGGCCAGCTCTGATAGGCATTCATCCTGCAGCCCCAAGCTCCCATTTCTCAGGGGGAGAACATGAGTGACTAGCTTGGGCCAGTGCCTCCTACCCACTGGGCCAAGTTGCGATGTGGTGGGGGGAGTACACACACTGACTGCCTGGAGGGGAGGGGAGGGGAGCTGCAGGCTGGCATGCCTGGCCGGGGCTGCCAGGGGAGTCAGTGGCTGACACCAGGACATCTGAATGAGTATGGGCACAGAAAGTCAGAGGCCTGACACAGGGCCCCGGCCTTCAGAGGAGCTGAGATCCACCAGCTAAGGAGACCAGTGTGCACGCTAGTCTAGGGGGTCCACGTAGGGTTTGAGCTGTGGTCATGGGGTCAAGGGATGAACCCCATGGATGGGCCCAGATGGTGGCAGGAAGCCCTGGAGCAGCCTTGGTGCAAATGCACTAACCTCAAGGCGCAGTGGGCCAAGGGGTGGGAGTGGCACAGCCCTCAGAGTGTTGGTGGCTGCCATGACATTCCACGCCACCTTGAGAGGAGAACTCAGCCAGACCCTGTCCTCAAACAAACAATAGAAACAGGCTGTGAAAGAGGAACACGGTGTTTTGTAGGGAAGCCTGGGGAAGATGAACCACCTGCATGACTCGATGGAGCCGAGAGTGATGGACGATGACATGCTCAAGCTGGCTGTAGGGGAGCAGGGCCCCCGGGAGGAGGCTGGGCAGCTGGCCAAGCAGGAGGGCATCCTCTTCAAAGACGTCCTGTCCCTGCGGCTGGACTTCCAGAGTGCGTATCCCAGTTGCAGTGGGGGAGGCCTGGGTGGGGCGGGGACACAAGGCAGGCTGCCCTGGCTCTCTCTACTCCACCTTCTAGACCCAGAATTCCACACAAAGTCTGCAGTCGAGGGACCTACATCAGCATTGGAGTGCACCAAGGCAGAGGAGCAGTATAGATGTTTTTAAAACTTTATAGTTAATGTCATCATCATTCGAAGTTTCCACAACACTCATAATTCTGAATAAGGACAGAAGAAAATATAAAATTGTTCCACTCCAAATATAAGTGAACCCCAGATACCATGCTGTTTCCATCACACGACTCCACATTGGTATACTTGGAGTGGGGGTCCCTGGCAGGGAGAACATAGGAGGTCCCATGTAGTCAGGAGCTGGGGGTGGGAAGCTTGGGGAAAAGGGGGAGGAGGTGGCACAGGGTTGGGGGAGCAGTTTCAGGGGAGAGGTGACCAAAGAGGGGCTGGAAACCGGAGAGGCACAAGGCCATGAGGCAGGGAGGCACCTCAGGAGTGGCAGGACATCCCAGTGGGAAGGTATGGCTTGAGACAGGCAGATCCTTACTGCCTCAGTGTCCCCATCTGTGAAACAGGATGACTGCAGTTCCTGTCCCAAGCACTGGTTGGGAGGACAAGGTGAGGCAACCTATGCACAATGCCAGGTTCACACAGGAAGGCCAAGGAGGCATGCACAGTGAGTTGGGGAGGAGGGGGTGCAAGAGGAAGTGAGAAAGGCTGGCAGGCATCCTGAGACCCCTCGTGTATTGTGCAGGCAAGGCCACAGCAGAGTGACCTGGTCTGATTGACGTTCCTGCTCCATCTTGGGGGCCCTAGACTGGCCAGTCAATAACAAGGAGTTATTAAGACCCTGCCTCAGCCCAGCCCTGTGTCAGACCCTGGGGACACTGCCATGGGCAAGACAGGTATGACCCTGGCTGCAGCCTCTCGAAGCCCACAGGCTTCCCAAAGTGTGGCTTCCAGGGCTGACCACGCAGAGCAGGGAGGGCCCTAAGCCTCAGTACCCTCAGCCCAGAGAGGATAGAGGGGTGCAAAATGGCCGTCCCAGCAGGGGCTTTAGCAGCTGACCACTTTCCTTACCCCCACAAGGTTCATGTTTGTTCTAGGCACTAGGGATTCAGCAAAAAAGACAAGAAGCCCTGTTCTCATGGGGCTGAAATTTGAGTCAGGGAAACAAATAAATAAAGAAGGAAAATAAAACTGTATGCTAAAGATAATATGTGCTATGGAGAAAAATAAAGCAAGGAGAGAAGAAAAGGAGTTGGGGTGGGGTGCAGCATTTTTGAGGTGGCCAGAGGTGACAAGGTGACAATTGAGCAAATGCTTACAGAAGGTGAGGGAGGGAACTGCATGGAAATCCATGAAGAAAAGCACGCGAGGCAGAGGGGACAGGCAATGCAAGGCCCTGAGGCAGGCTGGACCTAGCCTCATCAGGCCTGCTGCAGACGCCAGTGTGGAGACAGTCAGAGAGGCCATGGGTCAGCTGGTGTTGGCCTTGGGGCCAATGGAAGGTGTTTGGGTTTTATAGAGAGTGAGCTGGGAGCCTTGGGAGAATCCTGAGCAGAAGTGGTACCAGATGGGGCTTAGGTTTTCACAGGACACCACTGGCTGTGGGAGGATAGACTGGCGGTACAGGGGTCAAAGCAGAGATCTACTGAGACAGCCACTGCTGTGGCCCAGGGAGCAATGACAATGGACTGGGTGAAGGTTGTGGCCACAGAGGCAGATTCAGTGTCTGGACTGAACATTTTTTTTTGCAGTGCTGTCATGCTGGTAATTCATTTGGAGTTCACTGCCAAATACATCCTGGTTTGTTGTGTTGTTTTGGCTTTTCCACATGAACTGCTGATGCCTAGGAAAAAGCCAGCCCTGCAGGTGTGTGTGGCAGAGCACCCAGGTGTACAGGAGCCACCCAGGGGGTGGCTGGCAACAGCCAAGGGCGAAGTGGGGCTGAAGGGCTGCCCATCTAAGATGAGGGCCAGAGAATGCACCTGGAAAATCCAGACCAGGGATGGGAGGTGGCCAAAACCTGGGGCAGAACTGGGCGCTGCCAGACCAGGGATAAGAGGTGGGCCTGACAGCAAATATCACTCTGGGAAATCTGGCCATGAACAGGGAGCTGGAGAACAGGCACTCAGGAGAGGCAGAGTGAGTAGCCCAGCTCTAGGGGATGGGCAATGGGCCCCAGGGTTTGGTCAGAGAACCCTGTCCACCCCCGACCAAGACCCTGTCTTCCCTCAGGCACCCCCCGGATTTCCACAGCCTAACAGGTAGGCCCTGCCTGAATATTGAAATTGCCACCCCAATGAGTGGTTTATTAACCACATTCTTTTAAAAAATCCCTTTTACTTCTATTATTTCAGTTCTTTTAATGAGCAGTTTTGAATTTTATAAGTTTTGGAAATCATTACAAAAGCAAACACAGAAAAAAGGGGCATGTAAACAACAGCTATATGTGGCTTCTAGGAAAGCTGGGGTGCAAGTTTAGTCTCTAGAATTTTACATATACATATAAATTTATTTACACTTCTGTGTCATTCAGGACTCTTCTGGCTGCCAGTGACAGAAACCAAACTCTGCCAAGCTTTTGGAGCAGAGGGAAGGAGCTGGCTGTGTAGCTGGGGTGGGTGGGCTTCAAGGGGCATCGGGTCCAGGTGCTCCGGTGATATCAGGAACCTGCCTCTCTATTGTACAGACAATTTATCCCATCCACTGTATATGGATATTTGGGGTTCTCCCCAGGTTTTCTGCCCCTCACATGCCTGTAGGTATTTCTCCAGACACATACACAAGTGTGTCTTTGGAGACAGATTCCAAGTAGAGAAATTACAAGTTAAACGGCACAGACATTAAATATTTCAGTAAATGTTGCTAAACTACCCTCCAAAATGCTGAACTAGTTGTTTGGCCCTCCCACCAACTGAGACACTTGCTTTGATTCTTTTGTCACACTGTGGAAGGAAAGCCTCTGTGTGCCCTATGCCATAAGGTGTACCAGGTTCCTAAGGAGCCCTCAGCCTGGCCCCAGAAGCAGTATGAGTGAGTCTCCTGCCCTGGGCAGGTCCAGCTCACCCCCACACCGGCCCTCTTGAATTTCCCCCCTCCCCCCAGTAGACCTATTAGGCCCTCCTGCAGCCCTGGGTGACAGCACTGATCCCCGCCCACCCAGCTCACTATAGGGACGCGGCAGCTCCTCAGTGCCCCACCGGGCAGAGTAGTCATGGGGCCTTTTATACAGTTACATCTCAGTCCCAAATACACGGGTACAAAACTCTAATCCTAACCCAAGGCTGGAATCTCCTCCAATTATTTCAGACATCCTCCGCATAGACAACCTCTGGCAGTTTGAGAACTTGAGGAAGCTGCAGCTGGACAATAACATCATTGAGAGGATCGAGGGCCTGGAGAACCTCATACACCTGGTTTGGTTGGGTAAGGGCTTTTTCCTGTATGTGTCAATCCTAATCGAAGGTGATGTCCTGCCACAGTTAGTGCCTCCCCAGGAGACAATAATTACATGTGACACTCAGCTACCAGCCCGTCATTAGTCCAGCGATAGAAGTTCTGTCTGCTGGGAGCAAGAAAGCTGCTATTTTTTAAAAGCCTGAGGCTTATGCGGGGCAAAGCACAGCAAAGATGTGCTTGGACACACCAGGACAGAATATTCTGCTCCCACCTGCCCAACTTCTCTGTCTGAGTGGGCACAAAGGAGCACCTATTGACTCCTTTTTTTTTTTTTTTTTTTTTTGGAAGGCTGGCCAGTACGGGTTGACTCCCATTTAATCCAGACTCAGGATGACAGATAACCATTGACTGGTGGGGCTCAGATTAAACCAAAAGTAGGGCTGGCTGGTTAGCTCAGTTGGTTAGACTGCAGCTTTATAACCTCAAGGTCATGGGTTCTGATCCCCATACTAGCGAGCTGCCAAACAAATAAAATAAACCAGAAATAATCCTTGCAGAAGTTAGTGTGCATTGAGCACTCAACTACATGCTAGGTGTGGGCTGAGATCTTTTAGTCCACACAGCATGCCCATGGCCATTGCAGACATGAACAAACCAAGGCCACAATAAGTAAATGGGGACATCAGGCTCCCAGCCCGGCTCTGTAAGGCCACAGGGGGTTTTGATGAACTGTGTCCATCTGCTGACCTCTTAGGAGCACACTCACATCTGGTGAGTGGCAGGTGGGCACCCAACAGGGAAAAGGGGACAGGCCTGAAAGGTCTTTACACATGTTGTCCTATATAGCCCCCACAACAGTGCTAAGAGATGGCGTCTGTCATCCCAGTCTATAGAAGATGAACCAAGGCTCAGAGAGGCAAGGCACCTACCCAAAGCCACATGACCAAGAAGCAACAGAGCTGAGACTCCCACCCCTCCTGTCTCACCCCAAAGCTCACATTCCCTGTATCCTGTGAGGCTGCTTCCCAGTAACAAGGGCAACCTGGGGCATCAGTGTACGTCTCAGTTTGCAAAACTCTCAACTGTGTTTGTGTTGATGATTGCAAGCCCACAGCAACCCCATAGACAGGGTTATGCTGCCATTTCACAGATGTAGCAAGTGAGACTCAGAGAGGCTGACCAGCTTGATGGAGTTACACACTGCAGATGGCAAAAACAGACCCACAGCCAGGTCTCCTGACTCCCAGGCCCAGGTCACTCACCCTAGCAACCACTAATACTAATTCCCGGGCTCAGTGGCCCATCTGCATTGCCAGGAGTCATCTGTCTCTGTAAGAGATGAAGACAGTGGTCTGACAGTCCTGAAGGTGCCTGGGCCAGCCCATCCCCTGAGCCAAGCCCCCACTTTGGGAAGGTCTGCCATGCACAGGCTGTCTGAATGCCGTGTTTTTAGGCCCTGCTCTCTCTCAGACATAAAGAAAGTGCGCGGCTCCCCATGAGAGCCCCCTGTTTGCCTGCTCACCCAGAGAAACTTGAATAATGGTCTTGGTTCCTTCCCGAACAAAAGCTTGTCTCCCCACCAGCGGAGCCCCTGCGCACACAAACAGGAAGGTGGCTTGTTCCCAGACCCCTTGCAGTGGCCATCCCCTCTTCTAAGGGTAGTGTGGACTGATGCCCGGCGCTCCCTGGGATGGGGCTGCAAAAGCAGAGAGGGGAAGTTCTGGTATCATACTACCCCCTCAGAAAACAGTCAGAAGCCCACCTTTGTCCAGCCACAGCACTAGTTGCCCAGGGACCCAACCACAGCAGGAAGAGCTGGGTCCTTGCAGTACCAGGGCAGATGGTGGAGGCAGGGCACTTGGACGGTTCAGCACAGCCCCCACACCTACATGCACAGGCCCTGCTGCTGACCCATGGCAGTCAGCTGCCACAGGGCCAAGGGGTGCTGGGGCTCTTAAAGCTGCTTGTGCCTCTCTTCCCAACTGTGCTTCCAGGGATGCCATGCTGGTAGCTTGAAATTGGCCATGGTGGGAGTGTCTACATCACAGAAATCAGCAAGTGCTACAGATGCAGACTTCCCCTGCCCCTGTTGTTAAACATTTACTAGCACACCACTAGTTCCAGGGAGTGGGCCAGGCTGCTAAGAACAGAACCCGCTGGCATGGTGGGAAGGGAAGTGCACAAGCTTGGCACTGGGTGGACCCCAGCTCAAATCCAGCACTGCCAGCCACCGACTGTACATAAGTGCTGTCAGCTCTCTGAACCTCAGTTGCTTTATGTGCTGCACCACCTTGAGCATATTACCATGAGGCCCCTGAGAATCTCGGTTTCCTCATCTATAAAATGGGATGTTGATGCCCATGCTATGCGGATCAAGTAAGGTAATGCAATTAAAGGGTCTGGCGTAGAGAAAGGGACCGTAAGTTATCATTAGTCTCAACTGTCAGCAATTAAGATTGGTTAACTAATCTCCCAAATCACCTTTTAAATGTGATTGTTTGTGATTATCATAGTCATATTTCCAAGCTCAGGAAAAATTCCCAGTTTTGGCCTTTGGACCACTGGGTGGTATTCCAGGACAGAATTACAGCCCAAACCACTAACCAACCCTAAAAACCTGTGGTGGGGAAAAAGTGCTTCTATTCCCAAAGATGTAGAACTTGGGCTGTGGAGAATTCTGAGGTCTCAGTGGGGGGTGGGGTTGGGGTTGGGGAGGGAGCCTGAGTCATCTGTGATGTAGCTGGAAGGACCTGACCTGCCACACATTCAGGGAGAAGCCCCGATGCACTCAGGCCCCACCGCAGTAAGCTATGTGGCTTTGGACAAATCACTGAGCCTTTCTGAGCCTCCACTTCCCAATTGCTCAAACAGGGAGAGAATTCCAAACTATCACTAAGGGCTGTAGTGGGAGGACGTACACACAAGCACCTAATAAATGCCAAGCAGCCAGGAAGTGGTCTTGTTAAAATGCCCCCATGTGTGAGGGAAGGAGACACTCCTCAGCTGCCTGCTCCTGATCCCCAAGGTGCACTGCTTCAGACCTGTTCATGAGCATCTCCATCTCAGAACGATGACAGAGCATCGACATGAGTATTTGCCCACAGCCCCCAGTCAGCAGGATGATTGGCAGAACTGGAGAGTGTGGTGAACGCTTGAGACTGCAAGAAAGAATCCACACCAGGCTTCTAGAAAACAGGAAGCTGTTAGACAGGGAGTCAGTTCCTGGCCCCACACCTTGATGCTGGCTCACAGAGCCTGACGGTTTTAGTTGAGGACAGCCCGTCCCCTAACCCAGGCAGCAGACCCTCACAGACCTCTCTCTTCCCAGATCTGTCCTTCAACAACATTGAGGCCATCGAGGGGCTGGACACGCTGGTGAACCTGGAGGACCTGAGCTTGTTCAACAACCGGATCTCCAAGATTGACTCTCTGGATGCCCTTGTCAAGCTGCAAGTGTTGTCACTGGGCAACAACCAGATCAGCAACATGATGAATGTGAGTGGCCAGGGTGGGGCGGGGCAGTCGGCTGTCACACATATCTGCAGGGACTCAGACAGAGGGTGGAGCCAAGCACAAGGGGTTGAGGTGGGGGTCTGCAGAGAGGGGAAGTGCAGGCTGAGTGTTCCAGATTTTCTCCTTTTCCTGGAAAAGCCAGAAATCCAGATTATTCCTCAAGGGATTTCATAATGTTTAAATACCACATTTAACCCAACAAAATCCATCTGTGGATACCAGTTTACAATCTCCGCCTTAGTGGAGTCACTTTCTTTCCTGAGTCTCATGCTCATTTAACAAACATTTGTTGAGGCAAAGACCTTTGGATGTGGGGCATTTGTCCTGTGCTCACTGGGTTCAGAGACAGACGAGATGTGGTCCCTACAAGGGTGACCAACATATACCAACATAAGACCCAAGGTGAAAAGAAGCCGGTGTCCCAAGGAGCAATAAAACAAAGTCCGTGGGTGGTAGGAGGGCACCCCATGACACTGGGGTGTATGTGTGTGACAAGGGACACTGGTCACCTGGGGGCAGGGGGATGCCCCATTGCACACCCCACAGTGGGCTCCCACCAGTGGGCTGGATCCTGTGTCAGAGGTGACCCGGCAGTGACCTTAACAGACAGCTCCTAGTCTGCTTCTCCAGCCTGCCCACCAATCCGATAGGCTGCTCCCTTTCTGCTTATGGGTCAGTCAGATGGCTGGGATCACAACCCAGCTGCATGCCAGGATGTTTTAGATGAATGGTCTGGGGTGAGTCAGGAGCTGAGTTGTCACCTCTACTTAAGTCTTTCTAGCAGGGCCAAACCCCAGAGGCAGTGTAACCTTGGAAATTTGCCCCACACACCAGACAGGAGGATCTAAACCTGACAGAGGTGTGAGCTTCTGACGCCTTGGTTTCATCGTCTGTTAGGTGGAGATGATGGCCATAACTCACTTGCCCAGGCTCTCACAGGAATTTAGTGAGGTAATGAACATAAAGCACTTGGTTTAATGTCAGGCTGGAGTACATTCTAACAAGTGGAGGACTGTCGTAGGTGAAATCCTTCCTGCACGTGTCGGGGATGAGAGGTGACTTGATTTAGACTCACTAAGAGATAATTAGAATTTTGCCATCCAGCAGAAGGAAAAGCCTTCCTAGGAAGAGGGAATGGTGTGAGCAGAGGCCTGGAGGTGCACTTGGGAATGCCTGCCTTCACCGCACTGTTGCAGAACCAGGGTCCCAGGAAGAGGTCAAGAATGTGAGGTGCAGGGTGTGAGCTGGGGCCTCGCCACAGACAGTCAGGAACAGCCAGAGAAGCAGTGAGAGCCATGGAGGGCTTCTGGCTGTGGCGTGTTCGGGGCAGGTCGGCATTTAGGAAGGAAACCCACCACCATGAGGATGCATTTGACGGGGATCCTGCGAATGGGTTAACCCAGGATGGTGCAGCTAGAAAGGATGCTTTGCCTGCAGGTAGCAGAAAAGCTCATCCGAAGTGACTGGAGGCAAGGTTGAGGCAGGGACTTGGGTACAGGTGGTTTGTTTGGGAGGTGACTTCAGGAAGCTGCAGCGAGTGAGGAAAAGGACCAAAAAGCAGGTGTGTCACTGAGGTTACTACTGCAGGGGATGAGGGCTCCATTCCCTGTGCCTCAGAAATATCTAGAATGCCTCCCAGAAGTGACCACCTAAGGACCGGAGCCTGGGGCACTGATCCCCCCAACAGCTGAGGGACATCCCAAGGGGATTAACTCCCTTCTGCCTGGCTTCTGGGCTGCATAGGCTTCTGTGGCTTCAGAGACCTCTCTGAGGCAGGTGCAAGGGGGGTGAGAGGGGACGTTGTCAGTGAGCATCCTCGCAGCTGCGGCTGAAGTCAGAGGTAAGCCGAGCACCTGCCACAAACAACAAGGGCATTTGGTGCCAAGACTGTTGATGCTGCAAGGAGGGTCTTATCAACAGGGCTTCAGAGACACAGGTTCCTTCCACCTCTGGGCTCTGCTGCCTTCAGCATCTCCCCAAGGCTGATTCTCTTCCTGGTTGCAGTCAAGGCCAAGGCTTTCTTTTGTACATCTAGCAGGACACAGAGAGTGAGAAGTCCACCCCCCAACAGTGGCTCTTTTCTGATCAGTCCATCTTAGGGCCTACACCTACTCTCAGACCAATATCATGGCTGGGGGGCAGCCAGGCTGGGCAGCTTAGGTGAATGGCCTGGGGTGGGTCAGGTGCTGAGTTGCTACCTGCGTTTAAGTCTATGCAGCAGGGCCAAACCCTGGAGGCAGTGTAGTCTTAGAAATTTTCCCTGGATGCCAGACAGGAGGATCTAAACACAACCAGCATTCTTTCCAGGGTTCAAGTCCTGATTGTCCAGCCCGCCCTCTGCTCTGTGGGGAAACCACATGCTGGCCTGTGAGACACTAAGTGAGGTATAGTGTGTGCAGGTAAACAGAGTTAAAAGCTGAGATTTACTCAACCTGTGTTCAAATCTCAGGGCTGCCACCCACCAGCTGTCTGACCTTGGGTGCCCATTTGCCCATTCTGTAAAATGGGATTAATAGTAGTTTTTACCCCATATGGTTGTTGTGAGTATTAAATCAATTAGAGAGCACTATGTGTCTAATACAGGACTTGGCACATAGTAGGTACATGGAAAGTAATCTTTATTCAGTAATTTTCAGATGAAGGGTTAACCCCAAACGCTCCAAACCTTGCTGCTTAAAAATATTTCTGAGCATTTAGCAGACATTTCTTTTTTTTTTTTTTTTTTTTTTTTTTTTTTTTAAAAGATGACCGGTAAGGGGATCTTAACCCTCGACTTGGTGTTGTCAGCACCACGCTCAGCCAGTGAGCGAACCGGCCATCCCTATATGGGATCCGAACCCGTGGCCTTGGTGTTATCAGCACCGCACTCTACCGAGTGAGCCACAGGCCGGCCCCTTAGCAGACATTTCTTTTTTTTTTTTTTTAAAAGATGACCGGTAAGGGGATCTTAACCCTCGACTTGGTGTTGTCAGCACCACGCTCAGCCAGTGAGCGAACCGGCCATCCCTATATGGGATCCGAACCCGTGGCCTTGGTGTTATCAGCACCGCACTCTACCGAGTGAGCCACAGGCCGGCCCCTTAGCAGACATTTCTTTTTTTTTTTTTTTAAAAGATGACCGGTAAGGGGATCTTAACCCTCGACTTGGTGTTGTCAGCACCACGCTCAGCCAGTGAGCGAACCGGCCATCCCTATATGGGATCCGAACCCGTGGCCTTGGTGTTATCAGCACCGCACTCTACCGAGTGAGCCACAGGCCGGCCCCTTAGCAGACATTTCTGCCTTGGTAGGTCCTATACCCCAGGGCCAACATGTGTATGAATCTCTTCTGACTTGTCATCCCTTGGACATTTGGAGACTTTGGTGGAGCTGAGTCCCTGTCCTTCGGAAGGCCCAGGCCTGGGCTTGAGAGGGGGTGGATGTGGGCATTCCCCGGCCTTGCTGCAGATGCCCCACTCCCCTCCTTGGCCTCGGGTTATTCTCCCATCCTGCCCCTGCAGGGACTGGGCAGGAAGAAATCCCATCACCCTTTCCCAGTGGGGTGCTGGGTGCCAGGTGGCCCCTCATGAATATGCAAGAAGCTGGTAAAGCCAGTCCCCAGAAAGGAGGAGGGAAGAAAGCCCATGCAGAGACGCTGCCAGGGAATGCTGAGGTATCTGGGCCAGTTGTTCCTAAGTCCTGGGCACATCCCAGAAACCCTGAGGACCCTGGATCTTCTTCACCTCATCAGGTCTTATCTGCACTGTTTACCTGTCATCTAATATATGCTTTCTTGTCATTTACTTATTTACGAGGCTAATTTTAGTACCCGCTCAATGCGTTAAACACACACAAACATTCAAGTAGAGCTGAGGGCCTGCAGGGAAGGGCCTCTCACTCCTGGTTTCCACCCCGGCATCCACTTCCAGAGGCCATGTCTGCTTCTAAGTTGCATGTGTGTCTTTCCAGGAGTCTTGTGTGTAAACGTTGTGTGTGATTGTCATGTCTGTGCAGCTACCCTCTAAGCACCTGCCTTTGGTGTCCCCTCTCCTCCCAAATCATCAGTTCCTCCTCTCTGCTGGATTATTTAATCACTCAGAGGCAGTGTGATTTATTTTTCCGGTCCCAGGTAGGTGGACATCGAGGTTGTTTCCAACAGGATGCCAATACACACAGGCTGTAGTGGGCATCCTTGAACAGGGGTTATTTTGCACCTGTGCACCTGGATCAGTCCATCTGTAAGATAAACTCCTAGGGGGGAATTGTAGATCAGAGGGCACGTGCATTTTTTATATTGGTGGATCTTTGCCAAATTGACCTCTATAGAAGTGGAACTGTTTACAAACCCACCAGCAACGATGTGGTGGCCTGTTCCCTCACCTTCTGCAGCATGTTTGTCATCAAACTTTGCTCTCTTGGCCAATCTAAAAAATGAAAAATGAAATCTCATTGGGAGATCTTTTAAAAATTAAATCAGATCCTATCTGCCCCTCATACACCCTTAAAACTCCAATGGCTTCATTTGTACTTAGAATAAAATCCAAACTCTTGACTACAGACTGAGTGGTCTTACATGTACTAGCCCTGACCTTGTCTCCAATCTTGTCTCAAGTTCTTCGCCCCCAGCTCCCTCACCACCATGCTGCAGCCACCCTGGCCTTTGCTCAGTTCCTGGTAGTGACAAGTTCTTTGTTGCCTCAGGCCTTTGCTTGTGCTGTTTTGGCTTCTGGGAATGGGCTGTCCTCTGCTCTTCCATGGCTGGTTCCCTCAGGTCTCAAATTAAATGTCACCTTCCAGAGAGACCTCTGAGCCCCCTAACTGAAAAAGGCCTCCCTGTTATTTTCTCGCATGGTACCATCTTTATAGATATGTTCTTTATAGCACTTACCCCAAACCATAATAATTCTATTTATTTTTTAAAAACATTTTCAGGTCTGGCCAGATAGCTCAGTTGGTTAGAGTGCTGCCTTATAACACCAAGGTCAACAGTTTGGATCCCAGTACCTGCCAGCCAACCAAACAAGCAAACGAACAAAAAAACCCATTTTCCCCCTGCCCCTAGAATGTAAGCTCTTGCTATAAGGGCGGGGATTGTGTGGGCCTTATTCCCCACTATATCTCCAAGGCATGGTGTGTGCCTGAATCCTGCTAGATGCTTAATTATGTTTGTTGAACAAATGAATGACTAAAAGAAATTCATTTAGAAAAGCATGCTGGGTTTCTTTTCTACATTTTACATAGCACAGTGTCTAGGTGTTCAGAAGATGCTATCAAATGAAGTATTAGCTCTCTGGTTGACTTTTTCTCTATTTTACTAAAAATAGAATATTGGAAGAATAAATAGCAGTTAGTAGAATGTTCCACTAGCTGTTACTCGGTGAATCCAAGGTCAACCATAAATTGGGTTCCTTTTTTTTTTTTTTTTTTTTTTTTTTTTTTTTTTTTTTTTTTTTTTTCCGGCAAG